>NC_053027.1:261734460-261752870 GCF_003073215.2 Triticum urartu
TATTTCTTTTCTTACCACTTCTTTCATCTTAGGATTTAACCATCGTTGGTGATCAACAACCGGTTTAGTGTATTTCTCCAATTTTATTTTGTGCTGGCATAGAGTGGGACTAATGCCCTTAAGATCATCCAGTATATCCAATAGCAGCACAGTGCTTCTTCAGAGTTTTCAATAATTCTTCTTCCTGCTCTGAAAGGTTAGCACTAATAATAACAGGATATATCTTCTTTTTATCAAGGATAAGCATATTTCAGAGTATCAGGTAGTTTAAGCTCAAACACGGGATCACCCTTGGGTGGAGGAGGATCCCCTAGAATTGATTTCAACAGGCAAGTTGTGTTTAATAGGTCCCTGTTTAAAGAATACTTCATCTATTTCCTTCTTTCATTTCATAAACATATCATTTTCATGGTCTAGCAAATATTGTTCTAAAGGATCATTAGGAGGCACGGCAATAGAAGCAAGACCAATAATTTCATCTTTACTAGGCAATTCTTTATCACGGGTTGTCTACGAAATTTAGCAAAATTAAACTCATGAGACATATCCCCTAAACCAACAGAAACAATATCCTTTTTGCAGTCTATCTTAGCATTAACAGTATTCAAGAAGGGTCTACCAAATATAATGGGACAAAAGTTATCTTGTGGGGAACCAAGAACAAGAAAATCAGTAGGATATTTAATTTTCCCACACAGACTTCAACATCTCTAACAATCCCAACTGGTGAATAGTATCTCTATTGGCAAGCTTAATAGTAACATCAATATCTTCTATCTCAGCAGGTGCAATATCATGCATAATTTCTTTATAAGGTATAAGGTATTGCACTCACACTAGCACCCATGTCACATAAGCCATGATAACATGATCTCCTATTTTAACAGAAACAACATGGCATGCCAACAATAGGTCTATGTTTATCTTTTATCGAGTTTAGCCAATTCTAGCAGCTTCATCACAGAATAAATAACATGCCCATCAATATTATCAACCAAGAGATCTTTAACCATAGCAATACTAGGTTCAACTTTAATTTGCTCAGAGGGTTTGGGTGTTCTAATTACTTTTGTTGACCACAGTTGAAGCTTTAGCATGATCCTTTATTCTAACAGGGAAAGGTGGTTTCTCAATATAAGCAGTACAGGATAGGATCAATTATTAAGTAGATAGTTTTCTTCAACTTTAATAGGTTCAACTACTTTTACTTCAATGGGAGGATGATATTTAAACCACTTCTCCTTAGGGAGATCAACATGAGTAGCAAAAGATTCACAGAAAGAAGCTACTATCTCAGAGTCAAGTCCATATTTAGTGCTAAATTCATGAAAAGCATCGGTATCCATAAAATATTTAACACAATCAAACTTAGGTGTTATACCTGACTCCTTACCTTCGTCGAGTTCCCAATCTTCAGAGTTGCGTTTAATTCTTTCCAATAAATCCCATCTGAATTCAATAGTCTTCATCATAAAAGAACCAGTACAAGAAGTATCGAGCATGGAGCGATTATTGAGAGAAAGCCTGAGCATAAATTTTTTTGAATAATAATTTCTCTTGAGAGCTCATGATTGGGGCATGAATATAACATTGACTTAAGCCTCCCCCAAGCTTGAGCGATACTTTCTCCTTCACGAGGCCAAAAATTATATATATAATTCGATCACGAATGAACCAGATGCATAGGATAAAACTTCTGATGAAATTCCAATTTCAATCAGTTGTAGTTCATGATCCCATATCATCACATAGCCTAAACCATGTCAATGCCTTTCCCTTCAAAGATAAAGGGAAGACCTTCTTCTTGATAACATCCTCGGGCATACCTGTAAGCTTAAATAATCCACAAACTGCATCCACATAGATTAGGCGCATATCGGGATGTAATATTCCATCTCCTGTAAAAGTATTAGCTAGCAGTTTCTCTATTATACCCGAAGGAATTTCAAAGTAAACATTTTCAGTAGGTTAAGTAGGTCGAGGAGCAACTCTTTGCTCTACTGGTCGGGGTGAAGATGTTGGGGAACGTAGCAGAAATTCAAAATTTTTCCTACGTATCACCAAGATCTATCTATGGAGAGACTAGCAACGAGGGGAAGGAGAGTGCATCTACATACCCTTGTAGATCGCTAAGCGGAAGCGTTCAAGTGAACGGGGTTGATGGAGTCGTACTCGTCGTGATTCAAATCACCGATGATCAAGTGCCGAACGCACGGCACCTCCGCGTTCAACACACGTACAGCCCGGAGACGTCTCCCATGCCTTGATCCAGCAAGGGAGAGGGAGAGGTTGATGAAGATCCAGCAGCACGACGGCGTGGTGGTGGATGCAGGGCGTCACAGTAGCAGGGCTTCGCCTATACTACGGGAGAGACGTAACGGGGAGAGAGGGAGGCGCCAGGGGCTGGTGTATGAAATTCCTCTCTCCCCACTATATATAGGAGGGCCAAGGGGGGTGGTGCGCCAGCCTAGGAGATCCAATCTCCTAGGTGCGGCTGGCCCAAGGGAGGTTTCCCTCCCCCCCAAGGCACCTAGGGTGCCTTCCACTAGTGGGACTCCTCCTGTGGAAACCCTAGGCGCATGGGCCTATGGGGCTGGTGCCCTTGGCCCATGTAGGCCAAGGCGCACCCCTACAGCCCATGTGGCCCCCCGGGACAGGTGGCCCCACCCGGTGGACCCCCGGGACCCTTCCGGTGGTCCCGGTACAATACCGATGACCCCGAAACTTGTCCCGATGGCCGAAACAGGACTTCCCATATATAAATCTTTACCTCCGGACCATTCCGGAACTCCTCGTGACGTCCGGGATCTCATCCGGGACTCCGAACAACATTCGGGTTACTGCATACTACATATCTCCTACAACCCTAGCGTCACCGAACCTTAAGTGTGTAGACCCTACGGGTTCGGGAGACATGCAGACATGACCGAGACGTCTCCGGTCAATAACCAACAGCGGGATCTGGATACCCATGTTGGCTCCCACATGTTCCACGATGATCTCATCGGATGAACCACGATGTCGAGGATTAATCAATCCCGTATATCAATTCCCTTTGTCTAGCGGTATTGTACTTGCCCGAGATTCGATCGTCGGTATCCCGATACCTTGTTCAATCTCGTTACCGGCCAGTCTCTTTACTCGTTCCGTAACACATCATCCCGTGATCAACTCCTTGGTCACATTGCATATGATGATGTCCTACCGAGTGGGCCCAGAGATACCTCTCCGTTACACGGAGTGACAAATCCCAGTCTCGATTCGTGCCAACCCAACAGACACTTTCGGAGATACCTGTAATGCACCTTTATAGTCACCCAGTTACGTTGTGACGTTTGATACACCCAAAGCATTCCTACGGTATCCGGGAGTTGCACAATCTCATGGTCTAAGGAAATGATACTTGACATTAGAAAAGCTTTAGCATACGAACTACACGATCTTTGTGCTAGGCTTAGGATTGGGTCTTGTCAATCACATCATTCTCCTAATGATGTGATCCCGTTATCAACGACATCCAATGTCCATGGTCAGGAAACCGTAACCATCTATTGATCAACGAGCTAGTCAACTAGAGGCTTACTAGGGACATGGTGTTGTCTATGTATCCACACATGTATCTGAGTTCCCTATCAATACAATTCTAGCATGGATAATAAACGATTATCATGAACAAGGAAATATAATAATAACTAATTTATTATTGCCTCTAGGGCATATTTCCAACAGTCTCCCACTTGCACTAGAGTCAATAATCTAGTTCACATCGCCATGTGATTAACACTCACAGGTCACATCGCATGTGACTAACACCCAAGAGTTTACTAGAGTCAGTAGTCTAGTTCACATCACTATGTGATTAACACTCAATGAGTTCTAGGTTTGATCATGTTGCTTGTGAGAGAGGTTTTAGTCAACGGGTCTGAACCTTTCAGATCCGTATGTGCTTTACAAATCTCTATGTCATCTCCTAGATGTAGCTACCACGTTCTATTTGGAGCTATCCAAATAACTATTCTACTTGGAGCTATTCTAAATTGTTGCTCCATTATATGTATCCGGTATCTCTACTCAGAGCTATCCGGATAGGTGTTAAGCTTGCATCGACGTAACCCTTTACGACGAACTCTTTCCACCTCCATAACCGAGAAACTTCCTTAGTCCACGTTACTAAGGATAACTTTGACCGCTGTCCTATGATCCATTCTTGGATCACTCTTGTACCCCTTGACTGACTCATGGCAAGGCACACTTCAGGTGCGGTACACAGCATAGCATACTGTAGAGCCTATGTCTTAAGCATAGGGGACGACCTTCGTCCTTTCTCTCTATTCTGCCGTGGTCGAGCTTTAAGTCTTAACTTCATACCTTACAACTCAGGCAAGAACTCCTTCTTTGACTGATCCATCTTGAACACCTTCAAGATTATGTCAAGGTATGTGCTCATTTGAAAGTACCATTAAGCGTTTTGATCTATCCTTATAGATCTTGATGCTCAATGTTCAAGTAGCTTAATCCAGGTTTTCCATTGAAAAACACTTTTCAAATAACCCTATATGCTTTCCAGAAATTCTACATCATTTCTGATCAACAATATGTCAACAACATATACTCATCAAAAATTCTATAGTGCTCACACTCACTTCTTTGGAAATACAAGTTTCTCATAAACTTTGTATACACCCAAAATCTTTGATCATCTCATCAAAGCATACATTCCAACTCCGAGATGCTTACTCCAGTCCTTAGAAGGATTGCTGGAGCTTTGCATACTTATAGCATCTTTCAGGATTGACAAAACCTTCCGGTTGTATCACATACAACCTTTCCTCAAGAAATCATCGAGGAAACAATGTTTTGACATCCTATCTGCAAGATTTCATAAATAATGCAGTAATCGCTAACATAATTCCAACAGACTCTAGCATCGCTACGAGTGAGAAAGTCTCATCGTAGTCAACTCCTTGAACTTGTCGGAAAACATCTTAACGACAAGTCGAGCTTTCTTAATGGTGATACTTACCATCATTGTCCGTCTTCCTTTTAAAATCCATCTGTACTCAACAGCCTTACGACCATCAAGAGTTCTGCCAAAGTCTACACTTTGTTTTCATACATGGATCCTCTCTCGGATTTTATGGCCTCGAGCCATTTATCGGAATCCGGGCCCACCATCGCTTCTCCATAGCTCGTAGGTTCATTGTTGTCTAGCAACATGACTTCCAAGACAGGATTACGTACCACTCTGAAGTAGTACGCATCCTTGTCATCCCACGAGGTTTGGTAGTGACTTGATCTGAAGTTTCATGATCACTATCATAAGCTTCCACTTCAATTGGTGTAGGTGCCACAGGAACAACTCCAGTGCCCTGCCACACACTAGTTGAAGAGACGGTTCAATAACCTCATCAAGTCTCCACCATCCTCCCACTCAATTCTTTCGAGAGAAACTTTTCCTCGAGAAAGGACCCGATTCTAGAAACAATCCCTTATTGCTTTCGGATCTGAGACAGGAGGTATACCCAACTGTTTTGGGTGTCCTATGAAGATGCATTTATCCGCTTTGGGTTCGAGCTTATCAGCCTGAAACTTTTTCACATAAGCGTCGCAGCCCCAAACTTTTAAGAAATGACAGCTTAGGTTTCTCTAAACCATAGTTCATACGGTGTCATCTCATCGGAATTATGTGGTGCCCTATTTAAAGTGAATGTGGTTGTCTCTAATGCCTAACCCATAAACTATCGTGGTAATTCGATAAGAGACATCATGGTATGCATCATATCCAATAGGGTGCAGTTATGATGTTCGGACACACCATCACACTATGGTGTTCCAGGCTGTATTAGTTGTGAAACAATTTCCACAATGTCTTAATTCTGTGCCAAACTCGTAATTCAGATATTCATCTCTATGATCATATCATAAGATCTTTTATCCTCTTGTCACGACGATCTTTCAACTTCACCCTGAAATTACTTGAACCTTTCAATAATTCAGACTCGTGATTCATCAAGTAAATATACTCAACATCTACTCAAATCATCTGTGAAGTAAGAACATAACGATATCCACTACAGCCTCAGCACTCATTGGACTGCACACATCAAAATGTATTACTTCCAACAAGTTGCTTTCTAGTTCCATTTTACTGAAACCGAGGCTTTCAGTCATCTTGCCCATGTGGTATGATTTGCATGCCTCAAGTGATTCAAAATCAAGTGAGTCCAAACGGTCCATTTGCATGGAGTTTCTTCATGCATACTACACCAATAGACATGGTTCGCATGTCTCAAACTTTCAAAAATGAGTGAGTCCAAAGATCCATCAACATGGAGCTTCTTCATGCGTTTTATACCGATATGACTTAAGTGGCAGTGCCACAAGTAGGTGGTACTATCATTACTATCTTTTGGCATGAACATGTGTATCACTACGATCGAGATTCAATAAACCATTCATTTTAGGTGTAAGACCATTGAAGGTATTATTCAAATAAACAGAGTAACCATTATTCTCCTTAAATGAATAACCGTATTGCGATAGGCATAATCCAATCATGTCTATGCTCAACGCAAACACCAATCTCGATGGTAGAGGGAGCGTGCGATGCTTGATCATATCAACATTGGAAACACTTCCAACACATATCGTCAGCTCACCTTTAGCTAGTCTCCGTTTATTCCGTAGCTTTTATTTCGAGTTACTAACACTTAGCAACCGAACCGGTATCTAATACCCTGGTGCTACTAGGAGTACTAGTAAAGTACACATTAACACAATGTATATCCAATATACTTCTATCGACCTTGCCAGCCTTCTCATCTACCAAGTATCTAGGGTAATTCTGCTCCAGTGGCTGTTCCCTTATTTACAGAAGCACTTAGTCTCGGGTTTGTCTCTTTACCTTGGGTTTCTTCACTAGAGCAGCAGCTGAATTGCCGTTTCATGAAGTATCCCTTCGTGCCCTTGCCCTTCTTGAAACTAGTGGTTTCACCAACCATCAACAATTGATGCTCCTTCTTGATTTCTACTTTTGTGGTGTCAAACATCGCGAATATCTCAAGGATCATCATATATGTCCCTGATATATTATAGTTCATCACGAAGCTCTAGCAGCTTGGTGGTAATGACTTTGGAGAAACATCACTTTCTCATCTGGAAGAACAACTCCGACTCGATTCAAATGATTGTTGTACTCAGACAATCTGAGCACAAGCTCAACAATTGAGCTTTTCTCCCTTAGTTTGCAGGCTAAGAAAATCGTCGGAGGTCTTATACCTCTTGACGTGGGCACGAGCCTGAAATCCCAATTTCAGCCCTCGAAACACCTCATATGTTTCGCGACGTTTTAAAACGTCTTCGTTGCCTCAGCTCTAAACCGTTTAACTGAACTATCACGTAGTTATCAAAATGTGTATGTCAGATGTTCGCAACATCCACAGACAACGTTTGTGGTTCGGCACACTGAGCGGTGCATTAAGGACATAAGCCTTTTACTGTCTGCATAATTGCTACTATCAAATGTCAACTAATTTTTCTCTAGGAACATATCTAAACAGTAGAACTGAAGCGCGAGCTACGACATAATTTGCGAAGACCTTTTGACTATGTTCAGGATAATTAAGTTCATCTTATGAACTGCCACTTAGATAGACATCCCTCCAGTCATCTAAGTGATTACATGATCCGAGTTAACTAGGCCATGTCCGATCATCACGTGAGACGGACTAGTCAACATCGGTGAACATCTTCATGTTGATCGTATCTACCATACGACTCATGCTCGACCTTTCGGTCTCTTGTGTTCCGAGGCCATGTCTGTACATGCTAGGCTCGTCAAGTCAACCTAAGTGTTTTGCATGTGTTCCGAGGCCATGTATGTACATGCTAGGCTCGTCAACACCCGTTGTATTCGAACGTAAGAATCTATCACACCCGATCATCACGTGGTGCTTTGAAACGACGAACTTTCGCAACGGTGCACAGTTAGGGGGAACACTTTCTTGAAATTTTAATGAGGGATCATCTTATTTACTACCGTCGTTCTAAGCAAATAAGATGTATAAACATGATAAACATCACATGCAATCAAATAGTGACATGATAGGGCCAATATCATATTGCTCCTTTTGATCTCCATCTTCGGGGCTCCATGATCATTATCGTCACCGGCATGACACCATGATCTCCATCATCATGATCTCCATCATCGTGTCTTCATGAAGTTGTCTCGCCAACTATTACTTCTACTTCTACAGCTATCGGTTAGCAATAAAGTAAAGTAATTACATGACGTTTATGTTGACACGCAGGTCATAAATAAATAAAGACAACTCCTATGGCTCCTGCCGGTTGTCATACTCATCGACATGCAAGCCGTGATTCCTATTACAAGAACATGATCAATCTCATACATCACATATCATTCATCACATTCTTCTTGGCCATATCACATCACATAGCATACCCTGCAAAAACAAGTTAGATGTCCTATAATTGTTGTTTGCATGTTTTACGTGGCTGCTATGGGTTTCTAGCAAGAACGTTTCTTACCTACGCAAAAACCACAACGTGATATGCCAATTGCTATTTACCCTTCATAAGGACCCTTTTCATCGAATCTGATCCGACTAAAGTGGGAGAGACAGACACCCGCTAGCCACCTTATGCAACTAGTGCATGTCAGTCGGTGGAACCAGTCTCACGTAAGAGTACGTGTAAGGTCGGTCTGGGCCGCTTCATCCCACAATGCCGCCGAATCAAGATTGGACTAGTAACGGTAAGCATATTGAACAAAATCAACGCCCACAACTACTTTGTGTTCTACTCGTGCATAGAAACTACGCATAGACCTAGCTCTGATACCACTGTTGGGGAACGTAGCAATAATTCAAAATTTTCCTACGTGTCACCAAGATCAATCTATGGAGTCATCTAGCAACGAGGGAGGAGTGGATCAACATACCCTTGTAGATCGCGCGCGGAAGCGTTCAAGAGAACGGGGTTGATGGAGTCGTACTCGTCGTGATCCAAATCACCGATGATCCTAGCGCCGAACGGACGGCACCTCCGCGTTCAACACACATACGGAGCAGCGACGTCTCCTCCTTCTTGATCCAGCAAGGGGGAAGGAGAGGTTGATGGAGATCCAGCAGCACGACGGCGTGGTGGTGGAAGTAGCGGGATTCCAACAGGGCTTCGCCAAGCGCCGCGGGAGGAGGGAGATGTGTCATGGGAGGGAGAGGGAGGCGCCAGGGCTTAGGTATGGTTGCCCTCCCTTCCCCCCACTATATATAGGGCCAAGGGAGAGGGGGGGTGCAGCCTTGGCCCTTCCTCCAAGGAAGGGTGCGGCCAGGGAGGAGTCCATCCTCCCCAAGGCACCTCGGAGGTGCCTTCCCCCTTTAGGACTCTTCCTCTCCCTTATCTCTTGGCGCATGGGCCTCTTGGGGCTGGTGCCCTTGGCCCATACAGGCCAAGGCGCACCCCCTACAGCCCATGTGCCCCCCGGGGCAGGTGGCCCCACCCGGTGGACCCCCGGGACCCTTTCGGTGGTCCCGGTACAATACCGGTGACCCCGTAACCTGTCTCGATAGCCGAAATAGCACTTCCTATATATAATTCTTTACCTCCGGACCATTCCGGAAACTCCTCGTGACGTCCGGGATCTCATCCGGGACTCCGAAACAAAACATCGGGTACCGCATACTTTATCTCTATAACCCTAGCGTCACCGAAACCTTAAGTGTGTAGACCCTACGGGTTCGGGAGTCATGCAGGACATGACCGAGATGACTCTCCCGGTCAATAACCAACAGCGGGATCTGGATACCCATGTTGGCTCCCACATGTTCCACGATGATCTCATCGGATGAACCACGATGTCAAGGACTTAATCAATCCCGTATACAATTCCCTTTGTCTATCGGTACGATACTTGCCCGAGATTCGATCGTCGGTATCCCGATACCTTGTTCAATCTCGTTACCGGCAAGTCTCTTTACTCGTTCCGTAACACATCATCCCGTGATCAACTCCTTGACCACATTGTGCACATTATGATGATGTCCTACCGAGTGGGCCCAGAGATACCTCTCCGTTTACACGGAGTGACAAATCCCAGTCTCGATTCGTGCCAACCCAACAGACACTTTTGGAGATACCTGTAGTGTACCTTTATAGCCACCCAGTTACGTTGTCACGTTTGGCACACCCAAAGCACTCCTACGGTATCCGGGAGTTGCACAAATCTCATGGTCTAAGGAAATGATACTTGACATTAGAAAAGCTTTAGCATACGAACTACATGATCTTGTGCTAGGCTTAGGATTGGGTCTTTGTCCATCACATCATTCTCCTAATGATGTGATCCCGTTATCAATGACATCCAATGTCCATGGTCAGGAAACCGTAAACATCTATTGATTAACGAGCTAGTCAACTAGAGGCTTACTAGGGACATGGTGTTGTCTATGAATCCACACATGTATCTGAGTTTCCTATCAATACAATTCTAGCATGGATAATAAACGATTATCATGAACAAGGAAATATAATAATAACTAATTTATTATTGCCTCTAGGGCATATTTCCAACATTATTCGGTATAAGTAGTGGCGCCGGACTCGATTAGTTGTGTCTGAGGTCTTGACGACCTATTGGATGCTTTCGCTGGTCCAGGCGCCTTTAGTGTGCGGCTGCCAAGGCAGCCTCACTTTCTTCGGCGCGCAGAGATCGCTTGATATTTCCGTGCACTGAAATGATGCCACGTGGACCGGGCATCTTGAGTGTGAGGGAGGCGTAGTGTGGTATTGCATTAAAGCGAGCGAAAGCTTCGCGTCCGAGAAGTGCTTGATAGCCACTTTGAAACGGAGCGATGTGGAAGGTTAAATGCTCGCGACGGAAGTTATCGGGGGAGCCGAATATAACTTGTAGTAGGAGGGAGCCCGTACAACGAGCCCCTGGGCCTGGCGTTACTCCTTTAAAGGTAGTATTGCTATGGCGAATTTGTGTTGGGTCTAACCCCATCCCGCGGATTGTATCCTGATATATTAGGTTTAGGCTGCCGCCGCCATCCATCAAGACTCGTGTGAAGTGATATCAGCCAATTACTGGGTCTAATACCAGGGCAGCCCATCCTGCGTGTCGGATACTTGCTAAGTAATCGCGATTGTCGAAAGTGATCGGTTGAGACGACCAGTGGCAGGACCTCGCGGTGACATGCACTTGGGTATATTTTCCTGGGAGTGTCGTGTTGTTTTTCCCCTTGATCACGTGTAACACGTTTACTATTTTGACTTCTGGTGGAAATTTCTTTTGTCCCCCCGTGTCTTGCTTGGGAGGCTCGTCCTCGTCTTTACTTGGTGTATCCTCCCCCTTGTGTACGGCGTTGAGCTTGCCGGACTGCTTGAAGACCCAACATTCTCTGTGGGTATGATTAGCAGGTTTATCAGGGGTACTATGGATCTGACATACTTGGTCCAGAATTTTGTTGAGGCTGGACAGTTCATCCCTGGTGCCTTTAGGGGGTGGCTTTTGACCTGGCCGAGAGCTTTTCAATCTGACATTTACTGCCGTGCCATTCGTGCTGTCTTCTTTATTACGGCGTTTGTTATTGCTGTTACGCCGTGATTTCCCGTTTCCATCTCTGACTTCAGATGTACTAGGGTCGCTGGTGCTGCATCTGGCTAGCCAGCTGTCCTCACCCGCGCAAAAGCGGGTCATGAGGTTTGTTAATGCGGCCATCGTTCTCGGCTTATTTTGGCCGAGGTGTCTGGCGAGCCATTCGTCACGGACGCTATGCTTGAAAGCTGCCAAGGCTTCGGCGTCCAGACAGTCGACAATCTGGTTCTTTTTAATAAGAAACATGTTCCAAAGCTTTCGGGCTGACTCTCCGGGCTGTTGAGTTATATGACTCAAATCGTCCGCATCCGGAGGTCGGACATAAGTCCCTTGAAAATTTGCCCGAACGGCGTCTTCAAGCTCTTCCCAACTTCCAATGGAGCTTTCGGGGAGGCCTTTAAGCCAGTGACGAGCTGGCCCTTTGAGCTTGAGGGGTAAGTACTTGATGGCGTGGAGGTCATCTCCTTCGAGCCATATGGATATGAAGGATAGTAGTCCTCAATCCCAGACCCCAGGGTCTGTTGTTCCGTCGTATGTCTCTATGTTTAACGGGTTTGAATCCCTCTGGAAATTCATGGGTCCAGCACCTCATCGGTGAAACATAGGGGTGTGGCACCCCTGTATCTGGGTGTACCGCATTGTTCGGATGTTTTTGTGTTGGATTGTATGCCTGGGGCGCCGGCTTGTCTGGTTTCCATAGATGGATCTTGTTTCGCCGTCCTTTGGGTGCGAGCCCTCGCATGGTCGCGTGTTGTATGTGAGTGCGTTATGCCGCTCTATGTCGATTAGAGGGTCGTCTATCTGACCAGGTGGCTGCTTTGATATTTGGTTGTGGGGGGTCTAAGGCCTCCTCATCGAATTCAGGTAGCAACTCCGCTTTGTAGCTCTTGAGGGGCGATTGTCGCCGTACCTTGCTGCTGTGTTGAGTATTTTACTCCATCTAATTTGGAGTGTGTCTTGCGCAGCCTTGAGCCTTTGCTTCTGCTTTTTAAGACTCCTCGCGGTGGCAACAAGCCTTTTACGGGCATTCTGCTGCTCCGGGTGCCTGTCCGGCGTTATGTCGTCCGGACCATTATCCTTGATAGAATTTGTTTGTTCGGTTTGATTATCCGGATTGCCGTTGTCCGGCAGCGGTTCGCCCTGCTCCAGCGCTGGGTCTGTGTGATCGCTATTTCTGTCGAGGCGGGATTTGGGGCGGCGCTTGCGTCGCCGCTTTGACTGCTTTTCGAGGGAACAAGCCTTCGGTGCGTCCTTCCGCTCCTCGTCGTCATCTTTTGGTGCGTCCACCATGTATACGTCATATGACGAGGTGGCGTTCCAGGGCCCAATAGGCGCTGGTTCTTCATCGTCTCCTTCATCGGCGTCCATACCGTCGATGTCTTCGGAGTCGAAGTCGAGCATGTCGGTTAAATCGACGACAGTGGCTACAAAGTGGGTGGTGGGTGGGCTTTGAATTTCTTCATCGTCCGTATCCCAATCTGCTGACCGTAGTCCGGCCAGGGCTCTCCTGATAAAGAGAGAGACTTTAGTGATTTCATAATATCGCCGAAGGGCGAGTGCTGAAAGATGTCCGCGGCAGTAAACTCCATGATCGGCGCCCAATCGGATTCGATCGGCAGGGGCGCGAATGGTTCGGAGTCCGGAGAGGAGTCCGGCTCCTTGGAGTCACGAGTCTCGCGGAGTGCGGGGCTGGTGTTCGGCTCGATCGCCGTTGGGATCGCAGCCCCCGAGGCGGCGTCCAACCACCCATCCTCGATCGGCGCAGTTGGCTCCGAATTAAGGGTCAAAGCCGATGCGGGTGCGGCCTCCAGGGCACTGTTCGGCGGCAGAGCTAGATCATGCTCGTCGTGACAGTGCGGCGCGCTCGGCAGTGGCTCGAATCCGTCGAAGGATCAAGTCCCCGCGGATGTCAGCCGTGTAGTTTAAACTTCCAAATCTGACCTGACGGCCAGGGGCATAGCTTTCGATCTGCTCCAGATGGCCAAGTGAATTGGCCCGCAGTGCGAAGCCGCCGAAGACGAAGATCTGTCCGGGGAGGAAGGTCTCACCCTGGACTGCATCGCCATTGATGATCGTAGGAGCCATCAAGCCTGACGGCGACGACACAGAGGAACTCTCAATGAAAGCACCAATGTCGGTGTCAAAACCGGCGGATCTCGGGTAGGGGGTCCCGAACTGTGCGTCTAGGCTGGATGGTAACAGGAGGCAAGGACACGAAGTTTTACCCAGGTTCGGGCCCTCTCGATGGAGGTAAAACCCTACGTCCTGCTTGATTAATATTGATGATATGGGTAGTACAAGAGTAGATCTACCACGAGATCAGAGAGGCTAAACCCTAGAAGCTAGCCTATGGTATGATTGTTGTTGTGAAGTTGTCCTACGGACTAAAACCCTCCGGTTTATATAGACACCGGAGAGGGTTAGGGTTACACAAAGTCGGTTACAATGGTAGGAGATCTACATATCCGTATCGCCAAGCTTGCCTTCCACGCCAAGGAAAGTCCCTTCCCGGACAATGGGACGAAGTCTTCAATCTTGTATCTTCATAGTCCACAGTCCGGCCTGAAGGTATATAGTCCGGCTCCGGACACCCCCTAATCCAGGACTCCCTCACTACCGCTTAGTGATAAAGTAAAGCAATTACATGGCGATTGCATTTCATACAATAAAGAGACAACTATATGGCTCCTGCCAGTTGCCGATAACTGTGTTACAAAACATGATCATCTCAAACAATAAAATTTAGCATCATGTCTTGACCATATCACATCACAACATTGAAGGAAATATGCCCTAGAGGCAATAATAAAGTTATTATTTATTTCCTTATATCATGATAAATGTTTATTATTCATGCTAGAATTGTATTAACCGGAAACATAATACATGTGTGAATACATAGACAAACAAGAGTGTCACTAGTATGCCTCTACTTGACTAGCTCGTTTAAAAGATGGTTATGTTTCCTAACCATAGACATGAGTTGTCATTTGATTAACGGGATCACATCATTAGGAGAATGATGTGATTGACTTGACCCATTCCGTTAGCTTAGCACTTGATCGTTTAGTATGTTGCTATTGCTTTCTTCATGACTTATACATGTTCCTATGACTATGAGATTATGCAACTCCCGTTTACCGGAGGAACACTTTGTGTGCTACCAAACGTCACAACGTAACTGGGTGATTATAAAGGTGCTCTACAGGTGTCTCCGAAGGTACTTGTTGAGTTGGCGTATTTCGAGATTAGGATTTGTCACTCCGATTGTCGGAGAGGTATCTCTGGGCCCACTCGGTAATGCACATCACTATAAGCCTTGCAAGCATTGCAACTAATGAGTTAGTTGCGGATGATGTATTACAGAACGAGTAAAGAGACTTGCCGGTAACGAGATTGAACTAGGTATTGAGATACCGACGATCGAATCTCGGGCAAGTAACATACCGATGACAAAGCGAACAACGTATGTTGTTATGCGGTCTGACCGATAAAGATCTTCGTAGAATAATGGGAGCCAATATGAGCATCCAGGTTCCGCTATTGGTTATTGACCGGAGACGTGTCTCGGTCATGTCTACATAGTTCTCGAACCCGTAGGGTCCGCACGCTTAAAGTTCGGTGACGATCGGTATTATGAGTTTTTGTGTTTTGATGTACCGAAGGTAGTTCGGAGTCCCGGATATGATCACGGACATGACGAGGAGTCTCGAAATGGTCGAGACGTAAAGATCGATATATTGGACGACTATGTTCGGACACCGGAAAGGTTCCGGAAGGTTTCAGACATATACCGGAGTACCGGGGGGTTACCGGAACCCCCGGGGGCTTAATGGGCCTACATGGGCCTTAGTGGAAATAGAGGGCAGCAAGGGGAGTGTGGGCGCGCCCCCCAAGGCCCAAACCGAATTGGTTTAGGGCAAGGGGGGCCGGCCCCCTCTTTCCTTCTCCTCCTCTCCCTTTCCTTCCCCTCTCCTACTAGGACTAGGAAAGAGGGGGCAAACCTACTTGGAGTAGGATTGCCCCCCCTTGGGCGCGCCTCTCCCCTTGGCCGGCCCTCTCCTCCTCCCCTCCTTTATATACGGGGTAGGGGGCACCCCAAAGACACAACAATTGATCATTGATCTCTTAGCCGTGTGCGGTGCCCCCCTCCACCATAATCCACCTCGATCATATCGTAGCGGTGCTTAGGCGAAGCCCTGCGTCGGTAGCATCATCATCACCGTCACCACGCCGTCGTGCTGACGAAACTCTCCTGTGAAGCTTTGCTGGATCGGAGCTCGCGGGACGTCATCGAGTTGAACGTGTGCAGAACTCGGAGGTGTCGTGCGTTCGGTACTTGGATCGGTCGGATCGTGAAGACGTACGACTACATCAACCGCGTTGTGCTAACGCTTCCGCATTCGGTCTACGAGGGTACGTAGACACACTCTCCCCTCTCGTTGCTATGCATCACCATGATCCTATGTGTGCGTAGGATTTTTTAAATTACTACGTTCCCCAACAGTGGCATCCGAGCCAGGTTTATGCGTAGATGTTATATGCACGAGTAGAACACAAGTGAGTTGTGGGCGATACAAGTCATACTGCTTACCAGCATGTCATACTTTGGTTCGGCGGTATTGTTGGATGAAGCGGCCCGGACCGACATTACGCGTACGCTTACGCGAGACTGGTTCTACCGACGTGCTTTGCACACAGGTGGCTGGCGGGTGTCAGTTTCTCCAACTTTAGTTGAACCGAGTGTGGCTACGCCCGGTCCTTGCGAAGGTTAAAACAACACAACTTGACAAACTATTTGTTTTGATGCGTAGGTAAGAACGGTTCTTGCTCAGCCCGTAGCAGCCACGTAAAACTTGCAACAACAAAGTAGAGGACGTCTAACTTGTTTTTGCAGGGCATGTTGTGATGTGATATGGTCAAGACGTGATGAGATATAAATTGTTGTATGAGATGATCATGTTTTGTTAAAGTTATCGGCAACTGGCAGAAGCCTTATGGTTGTCTCTTTATTGCATAAGATGCAAGCGCCAAACAATTGCTTTACTTTATCGCTATGCGATAGCAATAGTTGCAAGAGCAATAGTTGGCGAGACGACCATGTGACGACACATTGATATAGATCAAGATGATGGAGATCATGGTGTCATGCCGGTGACGATAGAGATCATGACGTACTTTGGAGATGGAGATCAAAGGCAGCAAGATGATGATGGCCATATCATGTCACATATGATTGCATGTGATGTTTATCTTTTATACATCTTATTTTGCTTAGTTCGGCGGTAGCTTTATAAGATGATCCCTTACTAAATTTCAAGGTAAAAGTGTTCTCCCTGAGTATGCACCGTTGCCAAAGTTCGTCGTGCCGAGACACCACGTGATGATCGGGTGTGATAAGCTCAATGTTCATCTACAACGGGTGTAAGACAGTTTTACACATGCAGAATACTCGGGTTAAACTTGACGAGCCTAGCATATGCAGAATATGGCCTAACACTGAGACCGAAAGGTCGAGCGTGAATCATATAGTAGATATGATCAACATAGTGATGTTCACCATTGAAAACTACTCCATCTCACGTGATGATCGGACATGGTTTAGTTGATATGGATCACATGATCACTTAGATGATTAGAGGGATGTCTATCTAAGTGGGAGTTCTTAAGTAATATGATTAATTGAACTTAATTTATCATGAACTTAGTCCTGATAGTATTTGCATATCTATGTTGTAGATCAATAGCTTGCGATGTAGCTCCCCATTTATTTTTGATATGTTCCTAGAGAAAATAAAGTTGAAAGATGTTAGTAGCAATGATGCGGATTGGATCCATGATCTGAGGATTATCCTCATTGCTGCACAGAAGAATTATGTCCTTGATGCACCGCTAGGTGACGGACCTATTGCAGGAGCATATGCAGACGTTATGAACGTTTGGCAAAGCTCGGTATGATGACTACTTGATAGTTTAGTGCACCATGCTTTACGGCTTAGAACCGGGACTTCAAAAATGTTTTGAATGCCACGGAGCATATAAGATGTTCCAAGAGTTGAAATTAGTATTTCATACTCATGCCCGTGTCGAGAGGTAGGAGACCTCTGACAGTACTTTGCCTACAAGATGGAGGAGAATAGCTCAACCAGTGAGCATGTGCTCAGATTGTCTGGGTACTACAATTGCTTGAATCAAGTGGGAGTTAATCTTCCAGATAAGATAGTGATTGACAGAAGTTCTCTAGTCACTATCACCAAGTTACTAGAACTTCGTGATGAACTATAATATGCAAGGGATAACGGAAAACACTCCAAGCTCTTCGTGATGCTGAAATCGATGAAGGTAGAAATCAAGAAAAACATCAAGTGTTGATGGTTGACAAGACCACTAGTTTCAAGAAAAGGGCAAAGGGAAGAAGGGGAACTTCAAGAAGAACGGCAAGCAAGTTGCTGCTCAAGTGAAGAAGCCCAAGTCTAGACCTAAGCCTGAGACTAAGTGCTTCTACTGCAAAGGGACTGGTCACTAGAAGCAGAACTTGCCCCAAGTATTTGGCGGATAAGAAGGATGGCAAAGTGAACAAAGGTATATTTGATATACATGTTATTGATGTGTACTTTACTAGTGTTTATAGCAACCCCTCAGTATTTGATACTAGTTCAGTTGCTAAGATTAGTAACTCGAAACGGGAGTTGCGGAATGAACAGAGACTAGTTAAGGGTGAAGTGACGATGTGTGTTCGAAATGGTTCCAAAATTGATATGATCATCATCGCACACTCCCTATAACTCCC
>NC_053027.1:261753870-261767819 GCF_003073215.2 Triticum urartu
TAAGCAAAAGATGGGACTATCAAATATGTCCTTTCCAGGGGCGAGCTGCGGAATGTTATGCGAAACAGGTATACTGCTCGTTATAGAGACCACCTTAGAGTTCCGTAGTGCGGCGTAGCTTTCTGCTTCCCTGGTTGTATCGTTTGTGCGGCAATTGTACTGCCGGACAAGCCTTCCGAAGAATGGAGTCCTGAAAATAAGAGAAAATTAAGAAATCGGCAGCCCCTAGTGCGGTTTAAGCCGCGTTTCGGGCGTGCCGTGATGGTGCCCCTCCCCCTGTGCCCATGGTATTTCTAGAGCGTAGTTATGTACGCGCAACACTGGTTTCGCAAGTTCGCGAGGGCTGGGGTTGGGGCCGCATTGCTACGCTTGCTCGGAACGTGCCAGGCGGTCTTGTTGTAGGTTACTCCGGCGCGCTTGACGGTGTCCGGACGTTTAATGGCCGGACTGGAGAATTGCCTTGAGAGGCTGCTTTGTACTTCCACTGCGATAGCCGCCGTATGCTCCTGTTCGGAGAGAGCGTTCGGTGTTTCCATTGACCGTGATGACGCCTCGAGGGCCTGGCATCTTGAGCTTGAGGTATGCGTAGTGCGGCACCGCATTGAACTTGGCAAATGCGGTTCGCCCGAGCAGTGCGTGATAGCCACTGCGGAACGGGACTATGTCGAAGATTAACTCCTCGCTTCGGAAATTATCCGGAGATCCGAAGACCACTTCAAGTGTAACTGAGCCTGTATAGTTGGCTTCTACACCTGGTATGACGCCTTTAAAGGTCGTTCTGGTGGGTTTAATCCTCGAGGGATCGATGCCCATTTTCCGCACTGTATCCTGATAAAGCAGGTTCAGGCTGCTGCCGTCCATAAGGACTCTAGTGAGGTGAAATCCGTCAATAATTGGGTCTAGAACCAATGCGGCGAATCCGCCATGACGGATGCTAGTGGGGTGGTCCCTTCGATCAAAAGTGATCGGGCAGGAAGACCATGGGTTGAACTTTGGGGCGACTGGCTCCATGCGTATACGTCCCTTAGCACACGCTTCCGCTCCCTCTTGGGGACGTGGGGTTGCGTATATCATGTTCACCATCCGCACTTGTGGGGGAAAACCTTTTTGTCCACTGTTGTTCGACGGCCGGGGCTCCTCCTAGTCATCGCTATGCAGCCCCTTGTCTCTGCTTTCGGCATTTAACTTGCCTGCCTGCTTGAACACCCAACAATCCCTGTTGGTGTGATTGGCTGGTTTTTCGGGGGTGCCATGTATCTGGCATGAGCGGTCGAGTATTCGGTCCAAACTGGACGGGCCCGGAGTATTTCTTTTGAATGGCTTTTTCCGCTGACCGGGTTTAGAGCCTCTGAATCCGGCATTAACTGTCGTATCCTCAGCATTGTCGCCGTTAATGCGGCGCTTTTGCTTGTTGCGACGCGACCTGCCACTGCTGTCCTTGGTATCCGAATTACCAGGGCTCTTGGTCATGTTATTGCTGCGAGCTAGCCAGCTGTCTTCTCCCGCGCAAAAGCGGGTCATAAGTGTCGTGAGGGCTGCCATAGATTTCGGCTTTTCCTGTGTCGGTGTCAAAACCGGCGGATCTCGGGTAGGGGGTCCCGAACTGTGCGTCTAGGCCGGATGGTAACAGGAGGCAGGGAACACGATGTTTTACCCAGGTTCGGGCCCTCTTGATGGAGGTAAAACCCTACGTCCTGCTTGATTAATATTGATGATATGGGTAGTACAAGAGTAGATCTACCACGAGATCAAGGAGGCTAAACCCTAGAAGCTAGCCTATGGTATGATTGTTGTATATGGAGTTGATTGCCTACGGACTACAACCCTCCGGTTTATATAGACACCGGATAGGGTTAGGGTTACATAGAGTCGGTTACAATGGTAGGAGATCTTGAATATCCGCATCGCCAAGCTTGCCTTCCACGCCAAGGAAAGTCCCATCCGGACACGGGACGAAGTCTTCAATCTTGTATCTTCATAGTCCTGGAGTCCGGCTGAAGGTATAGTCCGGCTACCCGAACACCCCCTAATCCAGGACTCCCTCAGTAGCCCCCGAACCAGGCTTCAATGACGACGAGTCCGGCGCGCAGATTGTTCGGCATTGCAAGGCGGGTTCTTCTCCAAATCTTGTGTACCTGTAGGAATAATGTCCGATTTTTGTAATGTAGTGCTCCTCGGCTTCCACGCCCAATAATGGCCGTCTTCCACGTGTCAAACGAATGCGAAAAGCCGGGGTTTTTACATCCACACCCCTAGCCGTATAAACGAGCCGCCTATTTAACGGGGGATTGGTAGCGATTTCATCAAAACCACATCTTCTCCTTTCCGCGATGAGTTATCTCATTCAGAGTACACGCGTCCATTCGCCTGACAACTGAGTCGTCCAGCCCCCCCCCCCCCCCCTTCCAACACCCTAGTAACTACATGATACGCATGACTCTGTCCCCATCGCCCCGCCGCTCCCCCCGAAAACCGGATATACCACATCTTTTGAGAAATCCTTGAATAGAAATCCCGTCCTGAATAAGAGCGTGGGCAGTTATAGCAGTGCGGACTACGCGGGAGATCAACACACATAACCAAGCCAAAAAGCCTCTCAGTCCGGGAGCAATGTGGAATACCAGTACTTTGGTATCCCCGGAGCTTTCAGGGCTTGTGCACTAAGGGACACCTGGTAGGAATTTCATTAGTACAAAGTCGCCACACCAATCTCACTACCTCTAAGCACTGTCTGCCAGTGACCTCCGGCAGGTGGCCCACAATCAATCGGTCCGGAGATCTCCCAGTTAAATCTCGGAGGCCGCATGAAAGCTCATGCCCCCAACCAGGCACCATCACCAAGGCGAAAAAGCTAACCGCTGTCGTGCGAGTCAAGCTCCTCTCGACTCCCTCCTTCTACGCCATCCTCAAAATCATAACAGGTGGCGGAGATAGATAAGCGACTCCGCAAGCTCCCGCCGAACTCTATCCATAAACTTGCAACAGGAGGAATAAAACTTCCATGGGAGCGAATACTCTCCCTGCCAATATTCATTCACTAACGCAAGAGGTATGTACCTAGATTCAAACCACGGCGCGAGCTCGCGCTCCTCGCATTGGGGTCCTCTCGAGGTCCTTCCATCGTGGACAACAGATGCTCTCGCCGCCCACCTCCGTGCTAATCTCACAGTGTCTCATGAATGGATGCGGGGCGAGTGTGTGCGATGCGCCTGCCTTTCAGTTTCGGTAGAGTATTATTAACTCCTGCGCTTAGACAAGGACATATCTATATATCGATCGTGAACATCCGCGAGTGTCGAAGGAAGCGGAAGTCAGCATCAAATCCTTCTGTCACGAGTGATTAATGCCCAGCGTGGGGTTAGCCTGCGACCATTCCACGAGTGGTCTAGAAATAATAATCCAAATGAATGTTCGTGTTCGAGGCTATCGAACGCGGTATTGACAGTCTACTCCGTGCCAAGAAGTCACGGTTTTAGTGCCCCTTTAAAGAGCGAGGATTATCACCATCCGATAACTACTGCTGCGAAAAGCAGTTCACCAAAGTGCTTCCCAAGCAATAGCTCCATTTTGGGTACATGAGTTAAGGGAGCCCCGCTGGCGGGTGACATCTATCTCCTCTAGAATAGTTGTAATATCCACTGAAATAAGCATCCGTGACCCAATAACAACAGACCGACCTGACGCCTCGCAATTACCCTGTGAGCGTCTATTCGCAAGCTCCTGCGTACCTGCACCGAGGTAGTTCTAGCCTGCTCATGCTTGACAACAGGACAAGAGACGCTGTTGTATGGTGCTATTGGACGTCTCGACTAGAAGAGAGATCACGAAACTTCTCATCCCTAGTAGACAACAGCTAGACGCAAAGTAGTACAGAATTCCACGGGTCTCCAAACGGAGCTCCCTTCAAACATAACAAACTCAGGACTTCCATCGGTGGGCATTGACTGGGACCAACCCGTGTAGTGCAGACTGTCCGCACTGCCAGAGAATTTCTCCGTACTGATGGAACTTTTGCGTCCAATCTTGCTGGCCCCCCTATCAGCATACAATCCACTAGGATACTCTCGCACGGCACGTACGATGGCCGTCGATGCGATAACACTAATGCGTTCGAAGGTAATCCCTAAAAGGATAGAGATGCTGCGTCAACAAGCAGACTCTATTCCCAGGCGTTTTTCCAGAGAAGCCAATATGACTCCGAACTGTCGATGGGGAAGTATGTGCGAGCATCTCCCGAAGCTATTAGGAGTCCGGATAGTCATCAGAGACATAAACAATTTGACCGGACCTGGCTAGCAAATATCCTGGTGATGTAACCTATAGAGAAGGAGCACCAAATCTTACGTCGTTGTGTGCGCTTCTAAAGCCTTACCCAGGCGCACAGCGATGACTCACGCTCTCCCCGTCCCCCGTATCGATCAACCTAGTCCTCTAGGCTCACACCGCAGGACACAGATTTCTTGTAGTCGGCTCTTTCTCGTACAAGGCGACGAAGACGATGAGTCACGTGTTCTTTTCATGCGTACAATACACGACGGGATGGCCGGCAAGTTCTCAGAGTCCAAGCTCGTCAACACAGCAATCTCATTCACCACCATGACTTGGGGTAACCGTCGATATCTGCTTCACAACAATCCTCGTAGCCTGGCCCCCGTGTCGTGCGCTGAAAAAACGCCTGCGCTGCAACTATACTACCGTCCACTGTTCCAATCGGTTTGTAGTGAGTACAGTAAGCCTCAATTAACGGCGAAAAATAGCTGGTCAAGCGGTCATGGGATAAGCTGTCGACATAGGTAACAGGTCGAAATATTCTAAGAACAGCTGCCTCCGAATCCCTACGAACTCCGAGACGGACTTCGCAGAGACTGCTTATCATCCTCTCAATAATCGGTACCTGCCGAAAAAAGAGTGATCTTATCGTACCAAAGTATCTCGAGATGCGCCGAAGAGAAAATGCGTCTTCGGCGTTCCAGACTCGGAAAGCTCTTGGGGGTGCATTTGGTATTGGCTTCCGAGTTATAAACGGTAAATTGATAGGAGCAAAAACCCAGCCTAAACGATTGCGAGCTATTTGCACACTAATACTGGCGGATTTACCCAAGAAAGGATCCCTTTATACCACGGATACAAAATTAACCGGTGCGTGGGCGGCTCTAACCCGCATTCTAATTGGTGACAGAAACCTGGTCTCAAAAAGGTCTTATTGCCATGCAACAGCATTTACCCAGCCTCCTCATCCGAGCCTCCCCGGACTCCCCGTTATCTGCATCGCACACTAAACCGAGTGTCTTCCGTAGGCCCAGACTCTTCTGAGATTGAATAGTAGAGCTGGTAGCAGGCCCCCGCAAGATCCTCGTCGCCAAGCAAGTACTCGGCGCGAAGGACCTTAGCCAACGAGGCCGTAGGGCCCCGTGGAAAAATGTTATATGAAAGTGTAAATACCGCGCACTGCAGACTAGCCCAGGTTGTTCAGCGCTCAGGCAAAGCTTTGGTCAATGACGTGCACCGGACTCTGTTTCACCCGCAGCCCAGATGTCCTCTCCTTCACCAGGGTCTCTCGTCATCTGTGCTGGCATCCACTTCCCCTCCATTAGACCACCTCTCTCCATCGCTGCTTGCTACCACGATTACCGACCGTACCTCGGCCCCGCCTTACTCACTCCGGAGTAGCGTTGCATAGATCTACGCGCCCCTCCACTCCAGACCCAGCGCGTATCAACGTCTAGGCCCAGCGCAACAGCCGGGAGGGCTGAGCACCCCAATCCCGGCCGTGCATGCCCGGACCCCGCTGACCTCATGAAGAGCCGCGAAATGCGGACAGTCGGACTGCTCGCCACAAATTTGCTGCACCCCGCAGTGGAGGCCTGCAGAACCACAGCGTCGCACCGCCCGACTACCTTCTCCTACGCGACGCCCTGCTGTTTCGTCCCACGTAGAGGCTTCCTACGCCCGAGATGCCTTTCAGATTCGCGCGCGAGACAAATGCGCACCACCTGCCAGTAGCGCCGCCCTCGCTGAACCACATTATGTTTAGCGCGCGAGCGCATGCCGATTGCCATATATGTCTCGCATAAAATACACTCCACGGTAAGCAAGACTGGATATCTAGGTATGGTTAACACCTGCCTATATATATATGCTCATCAGCCCCGAGACTCGCTAAGACCCAGGATAGCAAATTGAACTGATTTATCCCGCCCAATCATTTCCGCGCCCTAGCGAATACTGGGACGGTTGCTTCCATCAGACGCAGAAGAGAATGCCGTACTGTCCAACCATGGAACCGCTGGATACTAGTGTAAGGCCAACAAGGCACAGAGAGGCACTAAGAGAAGCTGCGATACACGTCTCCCCACAACTTTCTTTTATGCTTGGAAAATTCGCAGTCTTACGAAGGCCATGCAGCGCCTTAGCATTAGGAGGATTTAGGCCTCGCAAATATTATCAACGCTCCTCAAGCGGCAGTACCGCAAGCACACTCGATGGATACCACGCAATCATCAGACCATTGAACACCAATTTCCGTGGGTCTATGCCAATTTAAGCTTGTACCAGCCCCAACGCTAATCAAGGGCGGGTTATCCGGCCCCTGGAGCAGAAGCATCCTAGCCAATATCCACTTGTTTACTAGGCACCAAAATCATACATAATTGGCAGACCACAAACGAGGCCCGGCTTGCAAATAGTGCCCGGCCGATCTAAGGCCCTACAGAGTCCATGAGGCCGGAGAACACTCGATTCCAGAGTAAGCATTTATCAAGAAAGCACTACCGGAAGTCCCTTCCAAGGTGCTCATCCTCTACGCCGGAAAGCGAAAGGACGTAAACCCTCCTGCTGATAATTCATGCCGACATGTATATGGTGTATCACACGCACTGTCGACTTAAGGCGTCGAGGCAGGATCGCCTTGATTAGCCAAAGCTTTCTTAATGCTTCTATGAGATCGGCCCGCACAGGACACCCAAGGGCATGCAGGAGGACGTCGAACGACTTTCAAGACCATAGTCCAACGATTGCGCGCTGGTGTGCGCAATGCTGCCTAGACATAGTCAAGAAGCCATCTACCCCACCGCACCTCCAAACATACCATCACCTGGCTTTTGCGGTCTGGTGACATGGTCCGGACCCTTAAAGTGAACCCATTAGGAAAAACGAAGTTAGAATCTTGTTCAATCGCTAACTTCGACGGCGCAGCACAAATTGTGCATAGAAGGCTCAAAGCACTGTGTTCAATAGGAAACAGGACGAACTCTCGTGAATTCCTATCTATTATGATAGAGTAGACTTACATATCCGAAGAGGTGAAAAAAGTGTTTTACGCAAACCGGTTGAGTGGAAGTCGTAGCTTCCACACCACAACAAGAGTACAATTCTGATCTAAACCGACAACGGTACAAAACTTTACCCCGACGAGGTAAATATTGTTAAAAATTCTAGCGTCTTCTCTATCCTTTCATTCGCACCTCACAAACAACGGATCGTCCACTCGCCAGCTCGAACGGGAGATTGGTCATCTCGTGGAGCTGCATTAATCACTCTGATCCGGCCTGCAAGAATCTAACGTGTCGACTGCGCTTTCAGGAGCTTCGCCGTGCCCTCCGTAGACCTCTACTCTCATATCCTGCCGTACACACCATTTTAGGTGTCGCGCTTCCTGCACTAATTCTCTCACCCAGTGAGCTGAACTTCTGGTCAGCCGAAAGAATAGACGGAGGGCGTCTGGGGCCCCATCCGCCGAGCGCCTATGGTAGCTTGGGCAGCTATGATATTCCGCGTCTCTCCTGGACAAGGCCCGACTGAATCGAAGCAGAGAGACCTATCGGCGAAGAAAAGAGCGTGCAACTAGGATATCGTCGCCTGGAGCCGCATTAGAGAGAGCGAACTCTACCCCAAATGAAGGCTCCGGTTAAGCTCGACTCAAGTCCTGATTGGCCGGAGCGCTGCGAGTGTCCATAAGATCGAGGAAGCCGTATCTCTACGATCACCGTGTCTGGATTCTATGTCTAGCGCCGGACTATGTCCCGCTCTCCTAACCCGCCTCAGCACGGACACTAAGACGGTATTGTAGATTAGAGCTTACGCCCACTGGCAATGGCTCAAACTTCCTGGCGTGTACCGTTATCATCACCATATAGTAATTGCCACGCACTATGAATCTTAATTTTGGCAAGACGGGTTGCTCTGACCCCCCGACACCCCACACCTCGGCGATGCGTCGCGCACCAGTGGGTGCCCCTACACCCCCGCGAATGGCATCTCCTCCTGCTCAGTTAACCCCACTGACGCTTTCCCTACATTGTTTTAACACGGTGAACAAGGCGAAACGCTTCTGCGAATTGAGTGTTATCTAACTGGGGTCCCCAGGGAACGTAGGTTTGATACCTCCATTGTGTGACAGCTATGCGTCTTCTAATAAATGAATATACAGTTCGCGCTCTTGAATGAATGGTATAAATAAAGAGATGATCTGTATTACCCATATCTTATTAGAAATGCTGTACTTATTCTGTTGATATTTTTACTATTGTCCGGGAAGCAACTTTAGGGACATCTTAGTCGTCTCAGAAAGATTTCGCCTAACGCTACTCGTAAGTCCTTGCGGATATTTTGTTCAACTAGTTTAAGTATACAGATTATCTAGGTGGACTATCAGAGCTTGGACCTCTAACCGTTCCCGCGACCTTCTCTTTGCCTCAACTAACCCTCCGGTACATGACCACAAGCTCCGGGCTTGTCAAATGCAGTATGCGTGAGTCCGAATACATACCGTTCATATAAGAACCGGAGTGTGTCCAATTGTCCGAATAGCCCTAATAAGGAAGGGTCGTGGGACCAGGCGTAGGGGTCATTAGTGCTTTATCAGACAAGTGCCCAACTAGTTATGTTATATACATGGGTTAGTAAGAAACATCTTCCAGGAGAATAGTTCCGTTAAGGGTTCCTTTCCCTGGGAGCATGCCCTAAAGTGCATGTCCGACTGCGAAAAAACGCAGGAAAAACATCTGGGGCATAAATATAAAAAAGATCATCTTTTTCTCACCGACCGAATATTCCCTTAAGAACGCTAGCTTTCGGCTTCACCCAGTCTGAGGTACACATCCGGCTGACCCGGCAGTAACAATCGCAGAGGTGCTCCCTTTACCACCTAGCCGAACAATCGGGAACGTAGGGGTAAGCACAGGAGCCAGGCAACCCAGCTTGGCCAAAACTTAAGTCATATCGATGCATATAATGGTGAAGAAAAAGGTACATGCGGAAGTTTGACGCATGTGTTGGGCATGAAGCCGTATAAATAAGCTTCTGTTAAAGAAGCCCCCAGGTTTAATGAGCGCGAGTGGCAGTCACAGATGACATAAGGGAAGTCCGGCGCTAGGCATAGAATCTTCGGAGACGGGTGGCGTTCCACGGGTTCGGCTCGAGTCGGTTATCCGACGCATCTCGCAGGCGGTACGCCCCACAGTCAGGACTTGGTCGATTATGAATGGACCTTCCCACTTGGGCTTGAGTTTGTCCTTTTTCTTATCCGGCAGGCGTAGAACTAGTTCGCCAACATTGTAATTTTTGGCCCGTACTTCTCTGCTTTGATATCTTCGGGCCTGCTGTTGATAAAATGCGGAACGGGCTTTTGCCACATCACGCTCCTCCTCCAAGGCGTCCAAGTTGTCCTTGCGATCGAGCTCGGCTTCTCTTTCTTCGTACATGCGCACTCTAGGTGATCATGAATTATGTCGCAGGCAGAACTGCCTCTGCGCCGTACACCATAAAAAGTGGTGTGTATTCCGGTGGTGCGATTGCGTGGTCCGCAGCCCCAGAGCACGGTCGAGCTCCCTCTACCCAGTGCGTGTTAGATTCCCCTTGAGGACCCGCACCAGTCTGTGGTTAATGCCGCTCATTGATAAGACCATTTTGCACGTTCGACCTGGCCGTTGGTTTGTGGGTGATAGACGGAAGCATAATCAAGCTTGATGCCCATGTTTTTGCACCAGAGTTTTACCTCGTCCGCGGTAAAGTTTGTACCGTTATCGGTTATGATGCTGTGGGGGATGCTATAACGGTGTACAACCCGGATATGAAGTCTATCACAGGTCCGGATTCGGCCGTTTTAACAGGCTTGGCTTCTATCCATTTGGTGAATTTGTCCACCGTGACCAGTAAGTATTTTTTCCTATCGGTCCCACCTTTAAGGGGTCCGACCATGTCAAGCCCCCAGACCGCAAAAGGCCAGGTGATGGGTATAGTTTGGAGTGCGGTGGGTGGCATATGGCTTTGGTTGGCAAAAAGTTGGCAACCAACGCATCGTTGGACTAGGTCCTGAGCGTCTGCTCGGGCCGTCGGCCAATAAAAGCCTGTACGGAAAGCCTTGCTAACAAGGGACCGAGCAGTGGCATGATGACCACCGAGTCCGGCATGAATTTCAGCCAGAAGGTTCCGCCCTTCCTCTTTGAAGATGCACCTTTGAAGGACTCCGGTAGTGCTTTTCTTATAAAGCTTCTCCCTCATGGACTCTGTAGGCTTTAGATCGCCGCACTATGCAGCGGGCCTCGTTTTGGTCCTCCGGGAGTTCCTGCCTAGTAAGGTAGGCTAGGAATGGTTCTGTCCACGGGGCGATAACCGCCATTATTACGTGGGCTGAAGGTGTAATTTCATTGGCAGAGCCTCCAATTGTGTCAGATTGTTCGGCGTCGAGTGGTGCGGCTGGGTCCGGGCTGTTATTTGCGGGTTCCCCCTCCCATGCTACGGATGGCTTGAACAATCTTTCCAAAAAGATGTTGGGGGGACTGCATCGCGTTTTGCTCCGATGCGTGCCAGGACGTCCGCTGCTTGATTGTTTTCTCGGGCTATATGGTGAAACTCCAGCCCTTCGAACCGAGCTGACATTTTTAGGACGGCGTTGCGGTAAGCTGCCATTTTTGGGTCCTTGGCGTCGAAGTCTCCATTTATTTGGGATATCGCGAGGTTTGAATCCCCGCGTACCTCTAGGCGCTGGATACCCATGGATACTGCTATCCGGAGGCCATGTAGGAGGGCCTCATATTCGGCTGCATTGTTGGAATCCGTGTACATGATCTGGAGCACATATTGGACTGTGTCTCCTGTGGGGGACGTCAGGACGACGCCAGCCCCCAGTCCGGCCAACATTTTGGAGCCGTCGAAATGCATAATCCAGTTTGAATATGTGCCGTACTCTTTAGGGAGCTCGGCCTCCGTCCATTCTGCGACGAAGTCGGCCAAAACTTGCGATTTAATAGCTCGCCGTGGCTTATAGGTTATATCGAACGGGAGAAGCTCGATGGCCCATTTTGCAATCCGGCCTGCGTTCACGCGGTTGTTGATAATATCGTTTAGTGGCACTTCCGAGGCTACTGTTATGGAACACTCTTGAAAGTAGTGTCGTAGCTTCCGGGATGCCATGAATACCGCGTATGCAATCTTTTGATAATGCGGGTACCGTGATTTGCATGGAGTGAGGACAGTGGACACGTAGTAGACCGGCCTTTGAAGGGGGAATTTGTGTCCGTCCGTTTCCCGCTCGACAACGAGCACTGCGCTGACAACTTGGTGTGTTGCTGCAATGTACAATAACATTGGTTCGCCGGTGATTGGCGCGGCCAGGACTGGGTTTGTTGCCAATATGGCTTTTATTTCATCAAGTCCGGCCGTGGCGGCATCCGTCCACTCGAAGTGTTCGGTGCGCCGAAGGAGGCGATAAAGGGGTAGTGCCTTTTCTCCCAAGCGGGAGATGAAGCGGCTTAAAGCCGCCACGCACCCGGTTAATTTTTGTATTTGTTTAAGGTCCTTTGGGACATCCAATTGTGACAAAGCTCGGATCTTGGCTGGGTTTGCTTCAATTCCTCTACCGGATACAATGAAGCCCAAGAGCTTTCCGGCTGGAACGCCGAAGACACATTTTTCTGGATTGAGCTTGATGTCATATTTTCGGAGGTTATCGAATGTAAGCTTCAAGTCGTCTACTAGAGATTCGACATGTCTTGATTTGACGACCACATCATCCATGTACGCCTCCATTGTTTTGCCGATTTGGTTTCCCAGACATGTCTGGATCATGCGTTGATATGTTGCGCCGGCGTTTTTCAGCCCGAAGGGCATTGTGTTGAAGCAGAATGGTCTGTATGGTGTGATGAATGTTGTTGCAGCTTGGTCTGATTCTGCCATCTTGATTTGATGGTAACCAGAGTATGCGTCGAGGAAACACAAGGAATCGTGTCCTGCGGTGGCATCGATAATTTGATCGATACGGGGGAGGGGGAAGGGATCCTTTGGGCACGCCTTGTTAAGGTCTTTGAAATCGACACACAGGCGCCAGGATTTGTCCTTCTTTGGTACCATCACCAGGTTTGCTAGCCAGTCCGGATGTTTTATGTCTCTGATGAATCCGGCCTCCAATAGCTTGGCCAGCTCCTCTCCCATAGCCTGTCTCTTGGGTTCGGAAAAACGCCGAAGGGCTTGTTTGACAGGTTTAAATCCTTTTTGGATATTTAAGCTGTGTTCGGCCAGCCTGCGTGGGATCCCTGGCATGTCGGAAGGGTGCCAGGCGAAGATGTCCCAGTTCTCTCGTAGGAACTCTCGTAGTGCGGCGTCTACATCAGGGTTCAATCGTGCCCCGATGGAAGCTGTTTTGTTGGGGTCCGTTGGATGGACCTGGAATTTGATTATTTCGTCTGCTGGCTTGAAGGATGTGGATTTAGATCTTTTGTCGAGTATCACATCATCCCTGTTAACCGTGGAGCGCAGCGCCGTCAGTTCCTCGGCCGCTAAGGCTTCGGATAGTGCCTCAAGGGCTAATGTGGCCGTTTTGTTTTCGGCGCGGAGTGCTATGTCCGGATCACTAGCTAGAGTGATAATTCCATTCGGCCCGGGCATCTTGAGCTTCATGTACCCGTAATGGGGTATTTCTTGGAAGATTGTGAATGCTTCCCGCCCTAGTAAGGCGTGATGTCCGCTTTTAAACGGGGCCACCTGAAATGTGACGTCTTCGGACCTGTAATTATCCGGCGTGCCGAACACCACATCTAGTGTGATTTTTCCCGTGCAGCGCGCTTCCCGACTGGGGATTATTCCTCTAAAGGTTGTGCTGCTTCGCTCGACGCGGTTCCAGTCTATTTCCATTTTTTGAAGGGTCTCCTCATAAATGAGGTTCAGTCCGCTGCCTCCATCCATGAGCACCTTGGTAAGGCGAAAGCCGTCCACTATGGGACTGAGGACCAATGCGGCTGGTGCTGGGGCTGTTCGGAATCTAGGTTCATCACTTGCATTGAAAGTAATGGCAGTGTCGCTCCATGGATTTATTGTTGCAACTTGATAGACTTCGGCGAGGTTGCGGAGTGTTCTTTTTCACATATTGTTTGATGCGAAAGTCTCGAAGACTGTGAGAACGGTACTGGTGTCCTCGGGATGGCTTTCTGCGGCCTCCCGATTTAAGAGGTCCTCGCCAATTTTGGCTACCTGCCGGAGTATCCAACATGCTCTAAGGCTGTGAGTTGGTGTGGCGTCCTCTGTACTGTGAATTCTACAGGGTCCATCAAGCCACCTTTCCAGTACGGTTCCATGCCCTGCAAAGGGTTTTGGCTTTTTGCTATTTATCCCGGGTGTCTTATGATGATGCACCCTCTTAGTTCGGACGGGATTACTATTCAAGGCCGGATTATCCCAAAATTTCGTTTCGGTTTTCCAGGCACTTTCCATCGCACAGTATTTTTGTACTATGGACGCCAAGTCAGCGAAGCGTGTAATATCATGACGACTTACGGCGTTAAGGATTCCCTCGTCCGTGCAATTACTGCAGAAAATTGAGATTGCGTCTCCCTCGCGGCAATCCTTTATCCTGTTCATAACCAGGAGGAATCTGGCCCAGTAATGATGTTAGCCCAAACGAACCAACGACGGATGATATCCGCAACAAAAAACTCTAATTCCACCGCCGCAACTTT
>NC_053027.1:261768819-261783864 GCF_003073215.2 Triticum urartu
AAAGCTGCTAAGGCTTCGGCGTCCGGACAGTCGACTATTTGATTCTTTTTAGTGAGGATCTATTCTAGAACTGCCGAGGGATTCTCCGGGTTGTTGAGTTATGTGACTAAGATCGTCTGCATCCGGAGGGCGGACATAGGTCCCTTGAAAGTTTTCTCGAAGCATCCTCGAGCTCTTCCCAGCTTCCAGTTGTGTTTTTGGGAGGCTTTTAGCCAATGCCAGGGCTGGCCCTTTAAGCTTAAGGGGTAAATATTTTATGGCGTGGAGATCATCTCCTCTAGCCATGTGTATGTGGAGGATATAATCCTCGATCCAAACTCCAGGGTCTGTGTCCATCATATGCCTCTATGTTTACGGGTTTGAATCCCTCTTGAAATTTAAAGTCCAGGACTCATCGGTGAAACATAGGGGGTGTGCGGCGCCCCTGTATTTGGGTGTGCCGGATTCTGATGATGGCTTCATAGTGTTGCTTACGAGAGCTTGCTTTCTTGGCCCATAAATGGACCTGACTGGGCCATGATGCGAATCCTTAAGTGGGTCGCATGCCGATTTAGGTGCGGCGCCGCTTGCCGCTTTATGGGGTCGTCTATCCGACCGTGTGGCTTTCTCATTTTTGAATACGAGGGCTCTAGGGCCTCTTCGTCGAATTCAGGAAGTAGCTTTCTTTTCGGATAGCTTTGTGCGGCGACTGTCGCCGATTTATCTGCGGTATTGATTACTTTGCTCCATCTAATCCGGAGTGCATCTTCCGCTGTTTTTAGCTTCCGCTTCTGCTTTTTTAGGCTGCGTGCAGTTGCAACGAGCCTCTCGTGGAGATTCTTCTGCTCCATAGGTTTATTCCGGCGTGAGGTCGTCCGGAATGCCGTTTTCGCCGGAGGAGGGATGTTCGGTTTCTCTATCCGTGTTGCCCTGTTCGGACGGTTGCTCTAAGGCCTGCTCGTCGTCTACCGGCTCGTCCTGCTCTATGGCTGGGTTTTTGTCGAGGCGGGGCTTGGGTCGGCGTTTACGCCGACGCTTTGATTGCTTTTCGGGGGGTCGATCTCCCGTCCCATCCCCTTTTTCCTCGTTGTCGCTTCCTTTAGGGGTATCCACCATGTACACATCGTGAGATGAGGTGGCTGTCCAATGCCCTATGGGCGTTGGTTCGTCGGTATCTCCTGCATCGTCATCCATGCTGTCGATGTCTCCGGAGTCGAAGTTGAGCACGTCGTTTAAATTGTCGACAGTGGCTACCAAGTGGGTGGTGGGTGGGCTTTGAATTTCTTCATCGTCCGTATCCCATCCCGCTGACCGTAGTCGGCCAGGGCTCTCCTGATAAAGAGAGAGACTTAAGAGATTCAGGATGTCGCCAAAAGGCGAATGTTGAAAGATGTCTGCGGCGGTGAACTCCATTATCGGCGCCCAATCGGATTCGATTGGCAGGGGCGCGGGGTTCGGAGTCCGGGGAGGAGTCCGGATCCTCGGAGTCACGGGTCGTGCAGAGTGCGGGGCTAGCGTTCGGCTCGATCGCTTTTGGGATCAAGCCCCCGAGGTGACGTCCAACCGCTCATCCTCGATTGGCGCAATAGGCTCCGAGTTAGGGGTCAGGACCGATGCATGTGCGGCCTCCAGGACACTGTCCGGAGGCAGAGCTAGATCATGCCCATCGAGATAGTGCGGTGCGCTTGGCCGTGGCTCGAACCCGTCGAAGATCAAGCCTCCGCGGATGTCAGCCGTGTAGTTTAAGCTTCCAAACCTGACTTGATGGCCAGGGGCGTAGCCTTCGATCTCCTCCAGGTGGCCGAGCGAATTGGCCCGCAGAGCGAAGCCGCCGAAGACGAAGATCTGTCCGGGGAGAAAAGTCTCACCCTGGACCGTATCGTTGTTGATGATCAAAGGAGCCATCAGGCCTAAAGGCGACGACACAGAGGAACTCTCAATGAAAGCACCAATGTCGGTGTCAAAACCGGCGGATCTCGGGTAGTGGGTCCCGAACTGTGCGTCTAGGCCGGATGGTAACAGGAGGCAGGGAACACGATGTTTTACCCAGGTTCGGGCCCTCTTGATGGAGGTAAAACCCTACGTCCTGCTTGATTAATATTGATGATATGGGTAGTACAAGAGTAGATCTACCACGAGATCAAGGAGGCTAAACCCTAGAAGCTAGCCTATGGTATGATTGTTGTATATGGAGTTGATTGCCTACGGACTACAACCCTCCGGTTTATATAGACACCGGATAGGGTTAGGGTTACATAGAGTCGGTTACAATGGTAGGAGATCTTGAATATCCGCATCGCCAAGCTTGCCTTCCACGCCAAGGAAAGTCCCATCCGGACACGGGACGAAGTCTTCAATCTTGTATCTTCATAGTCCAGGAGTCCGGCTGAAGGTATAGTCCGGCTACCCGAACACCCCCTAATCCAGGACTCCCTCAATCTCCTAGATGTGATCCGATGACAGATTTAAATAATGTTCATCGGGGCGAGGGGGAGCGATCGCTGCGGTCTCAAATCCATTGAAGATCAAGTCTCCACGGATATCCGTGACGTAGTTCAAGCTTCCGAATCTGACATGGTGGCCAGGGGCGTAGCTATCGATCTGCTCCAGATGGCCAAGCGAGTTGGCCCGCAGTACGAAGCCGCCGAACACAAAAATCTGTCCAGGGAGGACGGTTTCATCCCGGTCGAAAGCCATGGATGAGAGAGGTCGATCTCTTGTAATGGACGGCGGTGTCGGGGTATCAGCTCCGACATGGTGGAGGAGGACGACGGTGGATGGGGTGGCGGACGGCGGTGGACGGAGGAGGGTGGGGTGGTGTCGGTGTCAAAACCGGCGGATCTAGGGTAGGGGGTCCCGAACTATGCGTCTAAGGCGGATGGTAACAGGAGGCAGGGGACACGATGTTTTACCCAGGTTCAGGCCCTCTTGATGGAGGTAAAACCCTACGTCCTGCATGATTAATATTGATGATATGGGTAGTACAAGAGTGGATCTTCCACGAGATCAGAGAGGCTAAAACCTAGAAGCTAGCCTATGGTATGATTGTATGTTGTCCTACGGACTAAAACCCTCCGGTTTATATAGACACCGGAGAGGGTTAGGGTTACATAAGGTCGGTTACAAAGGAGGAGATACACATATCTGTATTGCCTAGCTTGCCTTCCACGCCAAGTAGAGTCCCATCCGGACATGAGACGAAGTCTTCAATCTTGTATCTTCATAGTCTAACAGTCCGGCCAATGGATATAGTCCGGCTGTCCGAAGACCCCCTAATCCAGGACTCCCTCAGCAGCCCCTGAACCAGGCTTTCAATGACGATGAGTCCGGCGCGCAGTGTTGTCTTCGGCATTACAAGGCGGTTTCCTCCTCTGAATACACCACGGAAGAATTTGAATACAAGGATAGTGTCCGACCCTGCAAAATAAGTTCCACATGCCACCGTAGAGAGAATAATATTTCCACAAATTCAATTTGTTGACTTGTTTTGGCAACACGACAATATGCCATGGCCCGGCGATTATTCGAACCGTTTCCTTAACTAGCCCCGCACATAACGCGAGGCAGTTTTTTGACACGTCTTGTTAAAGCAAAGATCGTGTCCCCTTATCATGGGATTCTCATCAAATACGGGCGTGGGTAACCCAACCACGTCTAGGACTCCTAGATTATAGGCAAGTCCCAAACGGCCACGGAGAGGACGCTTGATATTCGCCCTCTTTATAAAGGGCCAAGGCTTTTACTTTTTTCCCTCCCGTGCTCAATCAAATCCTTCCCCCGCCTCGAGTTCTAACACCCAAAGCCCAGGTCAAGTGCTCCGGACCTTCAATCATGTCCGGATCCAGCCTTCAAGGCCGATGGATGCCCTCCTCCATTACAGAAGAAGATATCAAGAAGTTGAGGGAGGCCAGATACCTGACCGCCGAGGTTTCGCATCGGCTGCCCGCCCGAGGGCAGGTCGTCCGTACTCCTGAACCCAATGAAGACGTCGTGTTCATCTCCCACTTCCTCCGAGTTCTAGGACTCGCTCTGGATCCCTTCATAAGGGGTTTGATGTTCTATTATGGGCTAGACTTCCACGATCTAGCCCCGGACTCCTTTATCCACATCTCGGCATTTATTGTCGTGTGTGAGGCCTTCCTCCGCATTACCCCTCACTTCGGCCTGTGGCTTAAGACCTTTGATGTGAAGCCGAAGACAATGGAGGGATAGTACGCAGCGTGCGGAGGCGCATTAATAAGCAAGATTGCAGGAGCTCCGTGGCCAAAAGGTTCCTTTCCAGAGGTGTCCGGATTATGGCAATGGGAGTGGTTTTACATCATAGCTCCCAGAAGTGCCAAGTGGGTGGCTGCCCCCTCTTTTCGCTCGGCCCCCCCACCACAACTGATGTCATGGATTAGCAGAGGGATGAGCTGGGGTCCGGCCAAGGACGTGCCTATACTGCAAAGACACATTCAGGATCTCTTCGAGGCAGATTTTAATTTGGTTATGGTAATGCAAGTCATGCTGGTTCATCGAGTCCAGCATTGCAAACGCCGGCCCCTTCGCTTGTGGGAGTTCAACCCAGAAGGACCGCGCGCTATTCAAAGTTTCCTCGGCCTGACGCACGAGGAGATGTACAAGTCATTCTTTGGACCTCAAACAGAGTGTCCGGATACTACCGAGGACGTGGGCCTGAGTAGCAACCGCGCCACCGACCAAGTAAGTAACCCTCTAGCTGAACACATCGTCTCTTATTTACCATGATGTCATTTCTGTGAAATCGCCCTTTGAACAGGACTGGCTAACAAAGGCGAAGATGATTCGGTGTTCGGCCCCCCTCCCTGAGGGTTTGGAAAATCCGATACTGGAAAAGATGCTCGAGCTCGCACCTTGCCCGGAGCCCTCGAAGGAATATAAAGGGGGGAATAAGGCGGGCGAAAGCGGGCCCCCATCGCTGCCAGTTCCAACCGAGGGAATGAGCGCCTCCATAAGGGAGGATAACCAAGGAGAAGACTTCTGACCTTCTCTCGCTACGGGGGAGGAAGAGGACTGCCTCTGAGGATCCGGAAACCGAGGCTTCCAAACGGGAGAAGAAGTCTCCAACAGAGGGTCCTGCCTCGGGGGGTGCTCTTGCCGCACAAAGTCCCGCGGGATGCAGCCCTCCAACGAGCCGTAAGTGATCAAAAATACTTTAATAGTGAAGATATACTACCTTTCCTCTGAGAAAAATAAAGCATATATCTTGCAGTTCGGATCTTAGCCCTTCTCAGCTGAGCTCGTCTTCGGGGGATCTTCTTCCGGAGATGATGGAGAGCGAAACGCCTCCCCCGGACTCCCCCGCTCAAGAAGCGGGCGACCTGAAGTGTCGTCACGGAGGGCCTCTCCGGATCCGGTGAGGCCAGAAGATAATCCTATAGTCACCCGAAGTCCCGCGTCCGGCTCTCGAAGAGAGCAAACAAAAGAGTCGCACCGTCTGGTATGCGGTCGGACGTACTGAGGGAGCTGTTGGAGCGAGCGGCCATCTCAGAAGAACACCGTACGTTGATGGGTACGGTGATGGAAAGAATTTCGTCCGCCGAAAGCGGATTACATGAAGCCTTTATGAGTCTGTGAATGATAGTACCGCACATGTTTAGGTGTGCCCTGTGTAGATAGTAGCCCCTGAGACTCTGGTTGTCGTCGAGAACGGCGGCGAACAGAGGATCATAGTCCCAGGTAATAACCACACTGCCTTTATGTGCAGGTGGTGGAAGCTCCGGTGGCTAGCCGGACTAATGAGTTTGCCGAACTAAAGCGGCAACTGGATGCGGCAGACGCCGACATCGAGCTTGTTAACAAGCGGCTTGACGAGTCACAGGGTAAGTAATGTTTTCTGGTGAATGTCACATAGTAAGAGCAGCATGATGCCAGTATCTTTAATATGTTGTGACTGCAGACGGAGCTGCCACCGTGGAGACCCTTCGGGCGGAACTTGCCCGAGCCAAGGAACAAGCAAGAATTAGCAATGCGGCTGCTTTGAAGGCGGCCGAAGAGTTAAGAGCCGAGAAGGCCGCGCATTGCGAAAGCAAAGAGAAGATGGCCAAGATGGCCGTAAAATTAAAAGACACTGCCGACCGTTGCCAGTTCCTTGAAGAAGAGAACCGAGTGAAGGCAGCGGACCTTGAAAAGGCCACGATGGCGACCAAAGACAGCCACTCTGCTATGAGGGCAAAGAAGGAGGAGCTGCATGAAGCCGGGGATAATGCGGCTGGGAAGCCCTTTCTGCTGCAGAGGAAGTTCGAAGATCCACGGTATGCCCCTCTGGATCGGCTGTGGAGTTCGGTAGACGCATATATGGGCTTGGCAGCGAGCGCTGTCGATGCGGTCGAATACTTCCGAGAACAGACAGATCATGAAGTGGACAAGCTATTCTGGTCGCAATTCAACGTTCCAGAGTGTCCGCTTCCCTTGACTGATCAGCTAGCCGAATGGGCCGAACTGAATAGATTGTTCGGACTTGCCATGAGGTCCGTCGTAGATCATCTGTGGCCGGAGAAGCCGAAGCCGAACAACTATTTCAGCTTAGTGCAGCAGTTCCTTGGTGCGGTGCCGCACATCAATGCGATGAAGAGGTCGGTGTGCATAGAAGGATCACGCATGGCCTTTGCCCGTGTCAAAGCATACTGGGCAGAGATGGATGCTACCACTGTTGCGGCGCAGGGTTTGGCCATAGGCCGAGTGGCTGCCGATCACTATTTTGAAGAAGCTCTTGAGGGTGCTCGTTTGATAGAGGCCCAGTGCTCGAAGAATATTATGTTTGAGTGACATGTATTTCCATTGTAAACACAATGTTTTTATGAAATGTATTAAGGCTGTATTTATACTTTTGCCTGAAAGTAATATGATGCCTCCTGTGCGGCCGTTTATGTATATATGTATATAACCTGAAAGATTGTAGTCGTCGGCTTCAACCCCACGCATATAATGCGCAGGTGCTCGCAGAAGACGCGTGTTCACACTTAACCCAACGTCTTGGTATTATTAAGGAGGTGATAGCGCAGAGAACGAGGCAACCGGACTATGATGCTTTAACACTTTCACTTAGCCATAGGAGTTTGACGGTGGGGCTACTATATAGCCCCTGGTGGCTCCGCACTCTCCTGAACTCGGGGTGCGTGTATGCCTGGCCGGGAAACGACCCTTCGTTAAAGCGGAGGAATTCTAACATTTCGATAGGTCATCGGGTGGTTGACCAGTCTCGCGCTATATCATGACAGTCAGTTTTCGGCTTTCTCTACTGAGGTGCTTGTCCGGATGAACCAGGGCACAATCGCAGTAGTTCTCATGGTGCTGCCTTAGCCGATAGAGCGGAACGTAAAGCACCAAAACACATGAGCCGGGCAAACCCAACATTTGACCAAAGACAAAATTCGGAGCTGATGCATATAAGGCCAAACTCGCGATGCCGAACACTCCCTAAGGTATTCGGTCTTTATGGTATAAACCGGGCCTAAATAGTGCCCTTTGTAAGAAGCCCCTTGTGTCCAGGTACGTGCATTATTCTGACATGGCCACATGCCAAGACGTCAGCATCCTTCTCAATTGTACTGAGAATCCGAGGGATGTGTATCAACAAGAGACAGTAAAAAAGGTTTACGCAGGGTCTTAATCTCAAAAGAATCCTTGAACGGGTCCCTGCTTCACGTCTGCGCCTGTGTCTCTGTTGTGTCATATCCTGGACGGGTGTAGCACGATGGTCATCTGTAAAAGAGAGGAACTTAGGTGAAAAGTTGTCATGCAAAAAGGTAGTTTTAAAGAAACCATGTATAATTCAAGATGAGTAAAAATTGCCACTTGTCTGCGCGCGTTGAGCCCCTTGTATTTGTAATGGGGGTGTGTCCATCAATCCTGTATGAATTACATATAGTTGCGCCGGACTCATCTAACCATGTCCGTGGTCTTGATGACCTATCAAATGCTTTAGTTGGTGAGGCCGTTTTTAGTGTGCGGCTGCCAAGGCAGTCGCAGTCTCTTCGGCGCGCAGAGATCGCTCAATATTTCAATTCACTGTAATGATGCCACGTGGACCGGGCATCTTGAGCGTGAGGGAAGCGTAATGCGGTATTGCATTAAAGTGAGCGAAGGCTTCGCGTCCAAGTAGTGCTTGATAGCAACTTTGGAACGGAGCAATGTGGAAGGTTAAATGTTCGCTACGGAAGTTATCGGGGAAGCCGAATATAACCTCTAGTAGCAGGGAGCCCGTGCAATGAGCCCCTGGGCCTGGCGTCACTCCTTTAAAGGTAGTATTGATGTGGCAAATTTTCGTTGGGTTGATCGCCATTTTGCGGATTGTGTCCTGGTATATCAGGTTTAGACTGCTGCCACCGTCCATCAGGACTCGTGTGAAGTGGTATCCGTCAATTATTGGGTCTAATACCATGGCACCCCATCCTGCACGCCGGATACTTGCTGAGTAATCCCGATGGTCGAAAGTGATCGTTTGAGACGACCAGTGGCAGGAGTCCGCGGTGATGGGCCCTTGGGCATATTTTTCTGGGAGTGCCGCTTTGCTTTTCCCCTTGACACGTGTAACACGTTTACTGTTTTGACTTCTGGTGGAAATTTCTTTTGTTCCTCATCTTCGCTTGGTGTATCCTCCCCCTTGTGTATGGCGTTGAGCTTGCCGGACTGCTTGAAGACCCAACATTCTCTGTGGGTATGATTAGCGGGTTTACCAGGGGTGCTATGGATCTGACATATTTGGTCCAGAATTTTGTTTAGGCTGGTCAGTTCGTCTCTGGCACCTTTAGCGGGCGGCTTTTGCTAACTTGGCCGAGAGCTTCTGAATCCGGTGTTTACTGCCGTGCTCTTCGGGTTGTCTTCTTTATTCCGCCATTTGTTATTGTTGTTGCGACGTGATTTCCCGTTTCCATCTCTAACTTTGGATGTACCGGGGTCGCTGGTGCTACATCTCGCTAGCCAGCTATCCTCACCCACGCAAAAGCGGGTCATGAGGCTTGTTAATGCTGCCATTGTTCTCGGCCTTTTCTTGGCTGAGGTGTCTGGCAAGCCATTCGTCCGGATGCTATGCTTAAAAGCTGCCAAGGCTTCGGCGTCCGGACAGTCGACTATTTGGTTCTTTTTAGTAAGAAACCTGTTCCAAAGCTTTCGGGCTGACTCTCCGGGCTGTTGAGTTATATGACTCAAATCGTCGCGTCCGGAGGTCGGACATAAGTCCCTTGAAAATTTGCCCGAAAAGCGTCTTCGAGCTCTTCCCAGCTTCCAATGGAGTTTTCGGGGAGGCTTTTAAGCCAGTGCCAAGCTGGCCCTTTGAGCTTAAGGGGTAATTACTAAATGGAAGGGAGTCCCTCCCCGGGAGCCATATGGATATGGAGGATATAGTCCTCAATCCAGACCCCAGGGTCTGTTGTTCTGTCGTATGCCTCTATGTTTATGGGTTTGAATCCCTCTGGAAATTCATGGTCTAGCACCTCATCGGTGAAACATAGGGGGTGTGCGGCACCCCTTTATCTGGATGTACCGCGTTGTTCGGATGTTTGTTGTATTGCATCGTGTGCTGGAGCACGATTGCGTGGTCCATAGTAGGATCTGGTTGCGCCGTCCTTTTGATGCGAACCCTCGCGTGGAACGCGTATTGGCTTATGTGTGGCGTTGTTTGCCGCTCCATGTTGGCCGTGAGGTTGTCTATCCGGCCAGATGGCTATTTTAATTTTTGGTTGTGGGGGATCTAAGGCCTCCTCATCGAATTCAGGTAGCAACTTCCGCTTCGGGTAGCTCTTGGTGGGGCGATTACCGCCGTACTTCACTGCTGTGTTGAGTACTTTACTCCATCTGATTTGGAGTGTGTCTTGCGCAACCTTGAGCCTTTGCTTTTGCTTTTTAGACTCCTCACGGTGGCAACGAGCCTTTGATGGGCATTCTGTTGCTCCGGGTGTCTGTCCGGTGTGATGTCCTCTGGACTATTATCTTTGACAGAGTCGGTTTGTTCGGTTTGATTCTCTGTGTTGCCGTGGTCCGGCAATGGTTCACCCTGCTCTAACGCTGGGTCTATATGATCGTTATTTCTTCCGAGGCGGGATTTGGGGCGGCGCTTACGCCGCCGCTTTGACTGCTTCTCGGGGGGACAATCCTTCGTTGCGTCCTTCCGTTCCTCGTCGTCGTTTTATTTTGGTGTGTCCACCATGTATACGTCATGTGGTGAAGTTGGCATCCAGTGCCCTGTGGGTAGTGGTTCCTGTTCGTCTCCTGCATCGTCGTCCATACCGTCGATGTCTTAGGAGTCGGAGTTGAGCATGTCGGTTAAGTCAACGACAGTGGCTACTAAATGGGTGGTGGGTGGGCGGCGAATTTCTTCGTCATCCGATCCCAATCCTGCCGGACATAGTTCGGCCAGGACTCTCCTGACAAGGAGAGAGACTTTAATGATTCAGTATGTCGCCGAAGGGCGAGTGCTGAAAGATATCCGCGGAGGTAAACTCCATGATCGGCGCCCAACCGGATTCGATAGGAACGGGCGCAGGCGGTTCGGAGTCCGTGGCCGGAGAAGTATCCGGCAGTTTAAACACGGCTCTGTGAAGGGTAAGGTCGATATTCGGCTCGATCCGCTGAGGATACAGCCTCCGTGACGGGGCCTATACACCTGTCCATCGATGGCATAACTGGCTCCGAATTGAGGCTCGAAGCGGTAGCCGGTGCGATCTCCTGAATACGGGCCGATGGTAGAGCTAAATCGTACTCATCGTGACCATGTGGCGCATAAGGCAAGGGCTCGAATCCGTCGAAGATCAAGTCTCCGCGGATATCGGCCGTGTAATTTAAGCTTCCAAACCTGACCTGACGGCCAGGGGCGTAACTTTCGATTTGCTCCAGATGGCCAAGCGAGTTGGCCCGCAGTGCGAAGCTGCCGAACACAAAGATCTGTGCAGGGAGAAAAGTCTCACCCTGGATTGCATCGCTATCGATGATAGAAGGAGCCATCAAGCCTAAAGGCGACGACACAGAGGAACTCTCAATGAAAGCAACAATGTCGGTGTCAAAACCGGCGGATCTCGGGTAGGGGGTCCGAAACTGTGCGTCTAAGGTCGATGGTAATAGGAGACAGGGGACACGATGTTTACCCAGGTTCGGGCCCTCTCTATGGAGGTAATACCCTACGTCCTGCTTGATTAATATTGATGATATGGGTAGTACAAGAGTAGATCTACCACGAGATCAGAGAGGCTAAACCCTAGAAGCTAGCGTATGGTATGATTGTATGTTGTCCTACGGACTAAAACCCTCCGGTTTATATAGACACCGGAGAGGGTTAGGGTTACACAAGTCGGTTACAAAGGAGGAGATACACATATCCGTATTGCCTAGCTTGCCTTCCACGCCAAGTAGAGTCCCATCCGGACACGAGACGAAGTCTTCAATCTTGTATCTTCATAGTCTAACAGTCCGGCCAATGGATATAGTCCGGCTGTCCGGAGACCCCCTAATCCAGGATCCCTCAGGTGGAGAGGGTTTTTGGGCGCCACGGAGTACGAATGGGGAAAAGGGAGTAGAGAGGAAGGGGACCATGTATTCAGGGCGCGCTTGTCTCAAATGCGAGGAAATTTACAAACTTAGCCCCCGTTTCAAATTTCTACTACATCACAGCAACATTAGTCGGTTGGGGATAGGACGGTAATCTCGCATACACCGAATATTTGCCGACGAGAGTTTGTTTTTGGCGCCCACCGTGTATGAATATGAATCGGGGAGGGAGTCGATTTCGGCCGAGGACACACTGTGTTTTGGCGCCCACCGTGTATGAATCCGGGTGAGAGGCGGTTATGTCATGTTTGGGTGAAATTACAAACCTACCCCTATCAAAACCTATAGAATTCTAGCATATAGGCTTTGCGTGGCAGGGATAGGCAGTAGTGATTTCCATCTCGCAGATTTTGGTTTCGGGCGGTTACTACGACTTTCCCCGCTTCGTTCAAATTTTGCAGAGTGCAGGTTTACCGTGCCAACTCAATTCGAATCCCGTTTGTATTCTATTTTTTCCGGGGGGGATCCATTTTCAATTGGAATTACATTCTATATACATTATTTTATATATATATACTTTCAAAAGCACAACAAAGAATTCTGCTCCTTTATATGTATAATATGATTTACAAATACAACGATCTCGAAATCTTAAGGTTGAATTCGAATTTTTTTAACCAAATTATGTTCTACTAAAATGTATGGATCAGTAATATCTACATATTAAATAACATAGATGTGCGTGAATTCATATGAGTATGCATGTTTGATAGATCAATTTTGGTTCAAGTATGGATTACATGTATCATCATCTCGAATTCAAATATTTGAATCCCTTTTTTGTTCACTCCTTTCACGCCCATCTCTCTCGCATGCATGCTCCTTCAGGTAGCTATCACTCTCTTTTCTCCAGCTCACCCGCACGCTCACTTCATGTTGCTCCTATCCTCGCAAACATGGTCTCTCGACGTCTCCCTTGAGAAGTGTCACACTCTCCCTATCATTATAAATTACACAGTTTTTCATTATCTCTCACGTCTCTACTGTTCTCTGGTATCACTCGGTACCTAAGCTTGATTTTTCACCGCCAAACACACAGTCTCCACTCGTCTTTCACTTTGTCTTTTTCTCTATGGGATTCTCTCACACACCCTATATGTCTCTACATATGACTCATACCACTAAAATTACTTTCCCTATCTCTCCTGTAGACACAACATTTGTTGCGGTCTCTTTTTCGTCTCCATCCCAGACTGAGATTATTCATTTGTTTACCGATCAGACAACCCCGACTACCATCTCCTCTCTCTCTCACACAGACACACACGCACAACTCCTACCACTAAAATGTGAATGGAAAACGAGATTTTGTTATACCCAAACAAAAAAGGACTGGAGGGAGTGATTGCTCTGACACGGCCGCGACCTCTCATAGCACAGGCATTGAACCGGCGCGCCGGCCAAGAGGGCCGCACTCGCTGCAGGCTCGGCTAAGTACGCCTCCTTGCCGCGTGCAACCAGCTTAAGACTACCCCGCCTGCCTTCATTGAATCCGCACGTGTGCCGGCAACACGTCCTTCCGCGAGCCGGCAGGCATTTTAGAACACAAAAAATGACTACAATATAATTAATTTACGCATGGTCTTGACTTGTTGTGCTCGCACTGGTAGCAAGAACTAGTAGAGGATTTTCTTTATTTATAACTCTCCTCACATTTTTTAGCTTTGAAGTGAATCATGGTTGTGGACATTATGTATGAATGCGCAGATATCTGTGAACATGAGTTTGATGTGGAAGTTGAACTTGGAATGTCGGGCTTGCGCGTGAACTATACCATGTCCAATGCTTCGTCTGTTATTGTTTGGAAAGTAATTGCTGTTATTACATGACCCGAGAAAACATTTTGTCCCATATCAGTAGATGCACAGACATCACCACAGGCATGCTGACTGGATAAACATTTGAACCTAGCTATTATGAAGGAAATTTTGTATAAACAACAGTTTTAGATAGTAGGAGACGCCTAGCCTGCTCTGCCTCTGCTAGCTTATTTCTGGCTTCTTCCATCTCTTCTTTGGCTTGGGTGAAGAGAGCATCTGATTGCTCTTTTCGCTTCTTCAGGAACTCAGCTACATTCTCAAGGGCTGCTGCACGCTTTCTTTCAGCCTTTACTAATGCCACGAGGACATGAACAGCTGACGACTCCACCTGGCTTGTGTGTAATCTAGCATCATCTGGGAATTTGCACCTTGTGTCTAATCCAGCATCATTAGGGAACTGGCACCTTGTGTGTAATCCAGCCTCATTTTGGAAACATGATCTTGAGGTTGACCATACTTCCCTCCTCACAGGAACTGCATCCTGACATGAAGTTACTTCTTTTTTAGATCAATACTCAAAGCAACCTAGATCCATTTAGTAGAAGCCAGATAAACAGAACTCGGAGAAGTGAATTCAAAAGGAATAAATAAATAAACAGACTACAAGGTGAGAACACCCACTTCCTACATCAAGCTAAAAACGAAAGCATTAGGACGATTAAGACTCTTCTTATTACACATCAAAGAACACCATGCTTAAGAGAAACAGAAACTACAACATATACACATCGAAGAACACGAGGCTACACAAAAGTAAATTGAAAGGGTGATACTTACAAAGCTCGTTTTACAGGTTCGGTGCAGCTCCTCTTTAACTTGCCACGCTCCTTGAAGATGTCCCGAATATCCCATGTTTGATCTTCATTGCTCCTCTGCATGTTCGCACTCGTGGTTTTAAAATCTCAACATGGCAAGAAAAATATACTACTAGTAATAGTCGCACATCTTGGGCAACATTAAATCACTCGTCTGCCATGTTAGAGCATCTCCAACAAGATAAACTACTCATATAAATGCATCTTGATGCGTGCAACGCATGGGCATTTTGCTAGTTCTAAAAACCTTTCCATCATTTGCCACACTACTGGTTGCAGATGAAAAACCTACCCAAGCACAGCGCGATACAGGAGCGACGCACAATTACAAGCTGATATTCTGTTGGACAATGGAGGCTATAACCAATTACTTTTACGGGAACAATAGCACCCAGGAAATTTGAAGGGTAGGTATGAACAAAATTGGAACTGCACATGTACTGCTAAGTGATTCAATACACACATTACCAATCGAGGAGGAGAACGATGGTCGCGGCGGCCTTTGTGAGTCATGGTCGGCAACGGGAGTTAGTTCATTGTCCACGACGGTGGTATTTCTACTTGGCGTCGGCTTCCGGGAAGCAGATACGAGACCGTGGAAGACGACTGCCGGGGAAGAGGCTCCGTGTACCGCACGACGGTGGAGGCTCGGTTTCAGTGCGGTGGTACGAGGTCATCGATTAGGCAGATGCACTGCGGTGGCCGAGTGCGCCGATGTAAAGGGGAGGAGCACGAAGGCTGCGGCTGCGTGGAGAAGTCTATTTTGCGGTGGGGATAGAAATTGGGGAGTATTCAGGTGTACTACTCTGGGTGCCGGGGTGGGGTTGGCTGGGTAGGGTGAACGTGAAGTTACGAAATAGACGAGCCCGCTA
>NC_053027.1:261784864-261797750 GCF_003073215.2 Triticum urartu
GAGGAGAAGCCAGTCAGGATTCGAGTTTGCCAGCCGAGTTACCGCAGCAAGGTTATTAAGTTTTGCAAAGTTCAGTGGAGCCACCATACCGAGGACGAAGCCACCTGGGAACGAGAGGATGATCTTCGCAAAGACCACCCACACCTATTTTCTAGCCAACCCGAATCTCGAGGGCGAGATTCATCTTAAGGGGGGTAGGTTTGTAACATCCCAAATTTTCAATTTGGAATGTTATACATTAGGTCATCATTGCATATCATATTTTATTGCATTTTGGCTTGATCCTCGAAATCCTAAGCAACTCAAGGACCCTCGGAGAGAGTTGGGGATTTCACTGTTTTCATATTTGAATTTTATCAAATATTGAAACGAGGATTATTGATTTTATTATTTTTCTCTCCGAAAATATTTCATGTTAAAATATATGAGAGGAGATAATATGACTTCTCCAAAAGAAATGAAATATTGGAGGAAAAATATTAAAATCAAATATTTGTTTTATTCGATTTTATTGCAATTTTATTTGCATTAGAAAAATTGCACATTTTCAAAATTGCATTTTAGGGCCAAGAAAATGTTCATCTTGTTCTAAATATTTTATTTAGACGGTGAAAATTTGTTTTGGCATTTTTAGATTTTTATTTATTTTTCTAGGATTTATTTCGGTGGAATTCTTTTAAAAAAACTTCTTCCGCGCCGACTGGGAGGCCCAGCCGAGCCAGGCCGCCGGCCCGCACCGCGCCACCGCCTCCCGCCCGAGTCCGGCCAGGACTCGCAGCCACGCCGTCGCCGCCCGGACCTCCCCCGCCCCCTCCCGCAAGCCACCCCCCCTTTAAAAGCCGACCCGGGGCCCCCCTGGAGCCCCAAGCCGCAGCCGCCGCTACCGCAAGCCGCCCCGCGCCGCCTCGCCGGAGCCACCCCACCTCGCTGCCCCGATCTCACCGGAGGTATACGCCTCGTTCGTTCGTTTTTAAAACCGATTCGGTTTTTTTAGAAACCCTAGTTCGTTTTTTTAGATCGGTTCACCGTTTTCTCGGTTTAGTTTATTAGCGGACGTTCATCCGTAGGTTCGTTTTAACGAACGGTTTTCACTCGTTAGCGCTAGAAACGAACGTTTCGTTCGTTAGCCTGTTCGTCAGTTTTCTTTTTCTCGGATTTTCCGCGATTATTTTCATCGCGATTTCTGATCCGATTTTCGTTTTAGTTTATCTTTTCGCTCGTTTATCGGAATCAGGCGATTCAAGCGCCTAGATCTTCGTCTCAAAACCCTCTTCGTTTAACCAACTTGAACAAGATTTGTGTACTGTAAAATTTGACCTTAGTCCAGATTAGTAATCGGATCTTATTTCTTTCGCAGTTTGAGTTTCGTTGCTCGTTTGATTTGATTCTTTTTGCAAACCGGAGTTCTTAAGTTGAACTTTCTGGTTAGATCTCTTATTTGAGTTTTACCCGTGCCCTTTGCTTGATTGCTTATGTATGCTATTGTTTGTTTGCGATAGTACCCGGAGTGCGAAGCGTGCTACTACGAGTCTCTAGGTTTTGCGGATTCATCAGCAAGGCAAGTAACACTTTGATCATATCCCTTTATCACCCAGTTTTTATGCATTAGTTTCAACCCTCAAACATTGCATGGTTAGGACTTGATAACATGTGGGATTGGGAAGTAGATGAGGTAGTACCTATTCACCTGTTTATTATCAAACCCTTGGGAGTTACTTCTACGTATTGCTTATATTGCTATGCTATGCTCGTAGACGTGGATTGGGTTTGAGTGTACCATGACAGATGTGAGATTGTTAATTAATGGTTCAACTTAAGGTGGCAACTTTAATACACATCTGGGTGGATTGCTTGTCGGGCACCTGGAGAATCCAGTGTTGTCCTAGGATATCCCGGAGTACCCGTGTGATAATCCTAAGGTCCGCCACCCAGGCTCAAAGGGAACTGAGATATTTCATGCTAGAAACTTCCGTGTGCAGCCACAAGCTATTATGGGCTCTAGCATAGTTGAGTAAGTTGCGTGAAGCTCTTGAAGAGGTAGACTAGCAGGTAGTGGGTTGTAGGTGGTATAGTCTATCCGGAGTAGAGAGTTAATGCTTCTGAAAGAACTGTGTCTCGGTCATCCGTTTCTCAAACACCTTGTAGTGCGAGAAATCCAACGGAGGAGATAGGGTCTTGTGGGGAAAAGTGCACAAACCTCTGCAGAGTGTACAATCTAATCATGGTTAGCCGTGTCCCCGGTTATGGACAATTCTTGAGTATCTAGTACTTGGATTATCATATGTATATCATCACTCTAAATTAATGTTGTTGGGTTGATAATCACTTTAATTGGGATTGAGTTGGAGGAACCAACTACCATGATAGTTAAATAAAATTTATTCCTTTGTTGTAGGAAAAAATTGGCTTTTCGCAAAAACTATAACCATAGAGCTTTCCACCAGCCAAATATGCATGTAGTGATAGCATTATTCTGTTCTTGCTCTATTGTGTTATATTGCTAGCATATTGCATGTGCTGACCCGTTTTCGGGCTGCAACGTATTATGTTGCAGACTTTTCAGACAAGGAGTAAGGTTCGTTAGGTCGTTGCCGTGCAGCTCAGCTATGCCGTTGGAGTTGATGGACTCACTTTATCTTCCAAGCCTTCCGCTGTTATCGTATTAGATGGCCTTAAGCCATATTTATTGTAATAAGTTCTCTTTTGAGACATTCAATGTAATAAGTGTGTGATTGCTACTCTATTATAAATCCTTGAATACTGTGTGTGTCAGCATTACCGATCCAGGGATGACACTGAAGGCTAAAGACTTGCATTGTAGGGGGTCGGGGCACTATACTTTGTGTGATAAACACGGTGTACGTATGGAACATGGTTTAGATTATGAATATCTAGTTAGTACATCAAATGTACTATTATTTGGAATCAACATCAAGTGTATTCAAAAAATTGAATTCGAGTTCATATAGTACACATAGTTCATATCTATCTCTATAGTAATCATGTGGTGTGTTGTTAAGGTAATACACGAATGATGGTTGAAGTTGGCAACAATCATGATTGTAGATTCTTATTCAAATAGAGAAACAAATTCAAATTTAGTTCGAATTGCAGCGGTAGTATAGACATTTGGAATGCACTAAAATGTTGGTATGAGTAGGTTACATGCATTATACAGCCAGCGAAAAAATTTAATTGGACATAACATGGATTCATAGCTTTGAATAGCATTTGTATAGTAAAAGGACAAGACTCTCTCTTTGTGTGGTGTGAATAGTTTTTTCGTTGAGGGAAGTGCGAATTGATTTGGTACAAGTACAATATTACACGTTAGGCTTGTCCCTAAAATTCAACCCGCGCCTTGTTATATCCCGAAAATTCAGATATCGTGCTCCCAAAACTCGCCTTCACAACCCGCGCCTTGCTATCCCAAAATTACAACGCGCGCGAAAACTCCCTCCAGCTGCCAAATCCCGACACGCGAAATCCCCCTTCTAACCCTGAGCCGAAAGGGCCGCTAGTTCAAATCGGTGGGGGGTACTTTTGTAACACACCCTACATTTTGGACAAGTGTCCCTAAGTCATGCTTCACCCCCTCCCATCGCCCCCTTTTCACCATTCGAAATCCAGGTGCCTATTTGCTCCAGGAAACTGATAACCCACAAGTGTAGGGGATCGCAACAGTTTTCGAGGGTAGAGTATTCAACCCAAATTTATTGATTCGACACAAGGGGAGCCAAAGAATATTCTCAAGTATTAGCAGCTGAGTTGTCAATTCAACCACACCTGGAAACTTAATATCTGCAGCAAAAGTGTTTAGTAGCAAAGTAATATGATAGTAGTGGTAACGGTAGCAAAAGGTAATGATAGCAAAAGTAATGTTTTTGGTATTTTGTAGTGATTGTAACAATAGCAACGGAAAAGTAAATAAGCAAAGAACAATATATGGAAAGCTCGTAGGCAATGGATCGGTGATAGGAGAATTATGCCGGATGCGGTTCATCATGTAACAGTCATAACCTAGGGTGACACAGAACTAGCTCCAATTCATCAATGTAATGTAGGCATGTATTCCGAATATAGTCATACGTGCTTATGGAAAAGAACTTGCATGACATCTTTTGTCCTACCCTCCCGTGGCAGCGGGGTCCTAGCAAAACTAAGGGATATTAAGGCCTCCTTTTAATAGAGTAGCCGGACCAAAGCATTAACACATAGTGAATACATGAACTCCTCAAACTACGGTCATCACCGGGAGTGGTCCCGATTATTGTCACTTCGGGGTTGCCGGATCATAACACATAGTAGGTGACTATAGACTTGCAAGATAGGATCAAGAACTCATATATTGATGAAAACATAATAGGTTCAGATCTGAAATCATGGCACTCGGGCCCTAGTGACAAGCATTAAGCATAGCAAAGTCATAGCAACATCAATCTCAGAACATAGTGGATACTAGGGATCAAACCCTAACAAAACTAACTCGATTACATGATAAATCTCATCCAACCCATCACCGTCCAGCAAGCCTATGATGGAATTACTCACGCACGACGGTGAGCATCATGAAATTGGTGATGGAGGATGGTTGATGATGACGATGGCGACGGATTCCCCTCTCCGAAGCCCCGAACGGACTCCAGATCAGCCCTCCCGAGAGGTTTTAGGGCTTGGCGGCGGCTCCGTATCGTAAAACGCGATGAATCTTCTCTCTGATTTTTTCTCTCCCCGAAAGCAAATATATAGAGTTGGAGTTGAGGTCGGAGGAGCTCCAGGGGGCCCACGAGGTAGGGGGGCGCGCCCCCACCCTCGTGGCTAGGGTGTGGGCCCCCTGGTCTTCATCTTTTGCAAGGATTTTTTATTATTTCCAAAAAGATGTTCCGTGAAGTTTCAGGTCATTCCGAGAACTTTTGTTTCTGCACATAAATAACACCATGGCAATTCTGCTGAAAACAGCGTCAGTCCGGGTTAGTTCCATTCAAATCATGCAAGTTAGAGTCCAAAACAAGGGCAAAAGTGTTTGGAAAAGTAGATACGACGGAGACGTATCAACTCCCCCAAGCTTAAACCTTTGCTTGTCCTCAAGCAATTCAGTTGACAAACTGAAAGTGATAAAGAAAAACTTTTACAAACTCTGTTTGCTCTTGTTGTTGTAAATATGTAAAGCCAGCATTCAAGTTTTCAGCAAAGATTATGAACTAACCATATTCACAATAACACATAGGTCTCATGTTTACTCATATCAATGGCATAATCAACTAGCAAGCAATAATAATAAATCTCGGATGACAACACTTTCTCAAAACAATCATAATATGATATAACAAGATGGTATCTCGCTAGCCCTTTCTGAGACCGCAAAACATAAATGCAGAGCACCTTTAAAGATCAAGGACTGACTAGACATTGTAATTCATGGTAAAAGAGATCCAGTCAAGTCATACTCAATGTAAACTAACAGTAATGAATGCAAATGACAGTGGTGCTCTCCAACTGGTGCTTTTTAATAAGAGGATGATGACTCAACATGAAAGTAAATAGATAGGCCCTTCGCAGAGGGAAGCAGGGATTTGTAGAGGTGCCAGAGCTCGGTTTTGAAATAGAGGTGAATAATATTTTGAGCGGTATACTTTCATTGTCAACATAACAACCAAGATATGGCGATATCTTCCATGCTACACACATTATAGGCGGTTCCCAAACAGAATGGTAAAGTTTATACTCCCCTCCACCAACAAGCATCAATCCATGGCTTGCTCGAAACAACGAGTGCCTCCAACTAACAAGAGTCCCAGGGGGAGTTTTGTTTGCAATTATTTTGATTAGTTTGCATAAAGCATGGGACTGGGCATCCCGGTGACCAGCCATTTTCTCGTGAGTGAGGAGCGGAGTCCACTCCTCTTGAGAATAACCCGCCTAACATGGAAGATACGGACAGCCCTAGTTGATACATGAGCTATTCGAGCATACAAAACAGAATGTTTATTTGAAGGTTTAGAGTTTGGCACATACAAATTTACTTGGAACGGCAGGTAGATACCGTATATAGGTAGGTATGGTGGACTCATATGGAATAACTTTGGGGTTTATGGATTGGATGCACAAGCAGTATTCCCGCTTAGTACAGGTGAAGGCTAGAAAAGACTGGGAAGCGACCAGCTAGAGAGCGACAACAGTCATGAACATGCATTAAAATTAATCAACACCGAATGCAAGCATGAGTAGGATATAATCCACCATGAACATAAATATCGTGAAGGCTATGTTGATTTTGTTTCAACTACATGCGTGAACATGTGCCAAGTCAAGTCACTTAAATCATTCAGAGGAGGATACCACCCTATCATACCACATCACAACCATTTTAATAGCATGTTGGCACGCAAGGTAAACCATTATAAGCTCCTAGCTAATCAAGCATGGCACAAGAAACTATGATCTCTAGTTGTCATTGCAAACATGTTTATTCATAATAGGCTGAATCAGGAACGATGAACTAATCATATTTACAAAAACAAGAGAGTCGAGTTCATACCAGCTTTTCTCATCTCAGTCAGTCCATCATATATCGTCATAATTGCCTTTCACTTGCACGACCGAACGATGTGAATAATAATAATAGTGCACGTGCATTGGACTAAGCTGGAATCTGCAAGCATTCAATAAACAGGAGAAGACAAGGCAATATGGGCTCTTTTGTCAGATCAACAATAATGCATATAAGAGCCACTTCAACAATTTAATTATGGTCTTCTCCTATCGACCCCCAAAGAAAAGAAAAGAAATAAAACTATTTACACGGGAAAGCTCCCAACAAGCAAAAGAAGAACAGGAAATATTTTTGGGTTTTCTTTTTAATTACTACTACAAGCATGGAAAGTAACTAATTAAAAGCTACAACTATATTTTTTTGGTTTTTCTTAAGGTTTTATCAAACACACAAGAAGAAAGCATAAAAAGGAAAATAAACTAGCATGGATGATACAATGAAAAAGTATGAGCACCGACATCTAGCAATGAGTGTGTGAACATAATGTAATGTCGGTGAGAAATACGTACTCCCCCAAGCTTAGGCTTTTGGCCTAAGTTGGTCTATGGCCACGGTTGGCCTGGCGGATATCCATAGTAATAGTTGGGGTCGTACTGCGAAGAAGAAGACTCTGATTGCCACTGGTTGGCAATCATCTCCGGATCCCACTGTAATTAGACTGTCGTGGAGGATCAACTTGTGGTTCCGACTCTGGCTCTGTGGCTGATGTAGGGTTCCGGTAGGCGTGAATAGCCTCTAACGGAACAAGGTACTTGCCTGCAGATAAATCAAACAAGGAAGGAGCAGGCAGGGTAATAGTCTCAGGATGATGTTTATCAAAGAACAATTTGTATTTAAGCTCCCCTTCCCTATTCTTAACAATAAAATCGTGTGCCACCATACTCTTATAATCTAAATAAACACGAGGCAGCAATTTTTCTTCCTTCTCATAATGCCTAATAGGTATGTTAAAATGTGCAGCTAGGCGTGAAGCATAGATGCCTCCAAAGATGGGGCCCTTTGTACGGTTCAGACTTAACCGTTTAGCAATAATACCGCCCATACTAACAGAGTTATCACAGAATAAACCGTGGAACAAAATAATAATATCAGGAACACTAAGGTTTCCACAGTTTCCGCGACCAATTAAGCAACGACTAGCAAATATTGCAAAGTAGCGTAAAACAGGAAAATGTATGCTAGTGATTCGTGCATCGGAAACCTTCCTTGTTTCCCCTATAGTGATGGTATCAATAAACCCATCCACATCACCGCGATGTGGTTCCTCTACTGTGCCCTCGAAAGGGATCAAACAAACCCGACAAAAATCATAAAGTGACATCTCCTTATGCTCATCATATAAATAAAACTCCACCGTAGGTGGTGAGCTCCTAGCATGGAAATGAAAGTTTTGCACAAAGATATTGGTGAGTAAGAGATATTGTTCGCGTTGGTCGTGGAGGAAGGCGGTGAGGCCTGCATTCTCAGCCAATTCATAAAAATCATCATAAATCCGGCTGCTCTCAAGAAATCATCGGAAGGCCATTCACACGGCCGAACCTCCGCGGTGCGAGGCAGATTATATTTGGGCCTCTCTTTTTCATTTTGCTTTTCCTTCGAGCTTCGGCTCGATGAGCCCCTCAAAAATCTCTTCATTATTTTCTGAAAAATTCTGAAATTTTTAGTAACTTCAAATAAAAGTGAACCAAACTCAACAATATTGATAGCAACTACTCCTACAAGTGCCTAGAGCCTATATCATGCATCAAAACTACTTGGAACCATATAAATTTGACATGCAAGCTCAAGAACATGGTCACCTAGGCAGCACAAATTTGCAATGAATAAAGCACTAGAACAAAAACTAATTGGACCAATGGAGGAGTCACATACCAAGGAACAATCCCAAGCAGTTTTGTGAGAGGTGCTTTGAGCAAGGAGATCGAAAATCGCAGCAAAATGAGCTAGAACTCGTGCTTGAGCTGGATATTGGTGTTTGTGGGAGGAAGAAGAAGTGTGTGGGTGCAGGAATAAGTGGAGGAGGGCCACCGTGGGCCCACGAGGCAGGGGGCCAGGGGGTAGGGCGCGCCCTCCACCCTCGTGGCCAGGTGGATGCCCCCTGCTGTGTTCTCAGTGCCAAATATTCTCAAATATTCCAAAAAAATCATATTTAAATTTCAGGGCATTTGGAGAACTTTTATTTTCGGGGTATTTTTATATTGCACGGATAATTCAGATAACAGACAGAAAATACTATTTTTATTTTATTTAATATAAATAACAGAAAGTAAAAGGAGGGTACAGAAGGTTGTGCCTTCTAGTTTCATCCATCTCATGCTCATCAAAAGGAATCCACTAACAAGGTTGATCAGGTCTTGTTAACAAACTCATTCTGAATAACATGGAACCGGAGAAATTTCGAATAACACTATGTTACCTCAACGGGGATATGCACATCCCCAATAATAAGAATATCATATTTCTTCTTGACAGTAGGAAGAGGAAATTCAAAACCTCCAAATATAATCGATGGAATTTTTCCAATAGAGTTGATACTATGAACTTGAGGTTGTTTCCTCGGAAAGTGTACCGTATGCTCATTACCATTAACATGAAAAGTGACATTGCCTTTGTTGCAATCAATAACAGCCCTGCAGTATTCAAAAAGGGTCTTCCAAGAATAATAGACATACTATCGTCCTCGGGAATATCAAGAATAACAAAGTCGTTAAAATAGTAACGTTTGCAACCACAACAGGCACATCCTCACAAATACCGACAGGTATAGCAGTTGATTTATCAGCCATTTGCAAAGATATTTCAGTAGGTGTCAACTTATTCAAATCAAGTCTACGATATAAAGAGAGAGGCATAACACTAACACCGGCTCCAAGATCACATAAAGCAGTTTTAACATAGTTTCTTTTAATGGAGCATGGTATAGTGGGTACTCCTGGATCTCCAAGTTTCTTTGGTATTCCACCTTTAAAAGTATAATTAGCAAGCATGGTGGAAATTTCAGCTTCCGGTATCTTTCTTTTATTTGTAACAATTCTTTCATGTACTTAGCATAAGGATTCATTTTAAGCATATCAGTTAATCGCATACGCAAAAAGATAGGTCTAATCATTTCAGCAAAGCGCTCAAAATCCTCATCATCCTTTTTCTTGGATGGTTTGGGAGGAAAAGGCATGGGTTTCTGAACCCATGGTTCTCTTTCTTTACCATGTTTCCTAGCAACAAAGTCTTTCTTATCATAACGTTGATTCTTTGATTGTGGGTTATCAAGATCAACAGCAGGTTCAATTTCTATATCATTATCATTGCTAGGTTGAGCATCAACATGAACATTATCATTAACATTATCACTAGTTTCAGGTTCATTACCAGATTGTGTTTCAGCATCAGAAATAGAAATATCATTTGGATTCTCAGGTGTTTCAGCAATAGGTTCACTAGAAGCATGCAAAGTCCTATCATTTTTCTTTTTCTTCCTTTTAGAAGGACTAGGTGCATCTATATTATTTCTCTGAGAATCTTGCTCAATTCTCTTAGGGTGGCCTTCAGGATACAAGGTTCCTGAGTCATTCTACCAGTTCTAGTAGCCACTCTAAAACATAATCATTATTCTTACTATTCAATTCATTGAGCAAATCATTTTGAGCCTTTAAGTACTTGTTCTACTTGAGTGGTAACCATAGAAGCATGTTTACTAATAAGTTTAAGTTCACCTTTGACATTAGCCATATAATCACCCAAGTGTTCAAGCATATTTGAATTGTATTTCAATTGTCTACCAAAATAAGCATTAAAATCTTCTTGCTTCACCATAAAATTATCAAACTCATCTAAGCATTGGCTAGCAAACTTAGTAAGAGGGATTTCAGCTTTATCATATCTATAGAGAGAATTTACCTTTACTACCTGTGTCGGGTTATCAAGACCATGTATTTCTTCAATAGGTAATGGATTAAGATCATATGTTTCTTCAACAGGCGGTAAATTAAGACCGTGTATTTCTTCAATAGGAGGTAAATTCTTAACATCTTCAGCTTTAATACCTTTTTCTTTCATAGATTTCTTTGCCTCTTGCATATCTTCAGGACTGAGAAATAGAACACCTCTTTTCTTCGGAGTTGGTTTAGGAATAGGCTCAGGAGCTGGCTTCAGGAAGTGTCCAATTATTTTCATTTGTCAACATATTATTCAATAGAATTTCAGCTTCATCCGGTGTTCTTTCCCTGAAAACAGAACCAGCACAACTATCCAGGTAATCTCTGGAAGCATCGGTTAGTCCATTATAAAAGATATCAAGTATTTCATTTTTCTTAAGAGGATGATCAGACAAAGCATTAAGTAATTGGAGAAGCCTCCCCCAAGCTTGTGGGAGACTCTCTTCTTCAATTTGCACAAAATTATATATATCCTAAAGCAGCTTGTTTCTTATGAGCAGGGAAATATTTAGCAGAGAAGTAATAAATCATATCCTGGGGACTACGCACACAACCAGGATCAAGAGAATTAAACCATATCTTAGCATCACCCTTTAATGAGAACAGAAATATTTTAAGGATATAAAAGTAACGAGTTCTCTCATCATTAGTGAATAGGGTGGCTATATCATTTAATTTAGTAAGATGTGCCACAATAGTTTCAGATTCATAGCCATGAAAAGGATCAGATTCAACCAAAGTAATTATATCAGGATCAAGAGAATTCATAATCCTTATCAGTAACACAGATAGGTGAAGTAGCAAAAGCAGGGTCAGGTTTCATTCTAGCATTAAGAGATTGCTGCTTCCATTTAGCTAATAACCTCTTGAGCTCGTATCTATCTTTGCAAGCTAAAATAGCTAAAGAGCTTCTTTTCAAAAACATAACCCTCAGGAATAACAGGCGATTCATATTTATTAGGGGGAGAGTCTTCATCATCACTTTCATCAATATTATCAGTTTCAATAATTTCATTCTCTCTAACCCTAGCAAGTTGTTCATCAAGAAATTCACCAAGTGGCACAGTAGTATCAAGCATAGAAGTAGTTTCATCATAAGTATCATGCATAGCAGAAGTGGCATCATCAATAACATGCGACATATCAGAACGAATAGCAGAAGCAGGTTTAGGTGTCGCAAGCTTACTCAAAACAGAAGGTGAATCAAGTGCAGAGCTAGATGGCAGTTCCTTACCTCCCCTCGTAGTTGAGGGATAAATCTTGGTTTTTGGATCTCTCAAGTTCTTCATAATGATAAGCAGATATAAATCCCAAGTGACTCAAAGAATAGAGCTATGCTCCCCGGCAACGGCGCCAGAAAATAGTCTTGATAACCCACAAGTATAGGGGATCGCAACAGTTTTCGAGGGTAGAGTATTCAACCCAAATTTATTGATTCGACACAAGGGGAGCCAAAGAATATTCTCAAGTATTAGCAGCTGAGTTGTCAATTCAACCACACCTGGAAACTTAATATCTGCAGCAAAGTGTTTAGTAGCAAAGTAATATGATAGTAGTGGTAACGTAGCAAAAGGTAATGATAGCAAAAGTAATGTTTTTGGTATTTTGTAGTGGATAACAATAGCAACGGAAAAGTAAATAAGCGAAGAACAATATATGGAAAGCTCGTAGGCAATGGATCGGTGATAGAGAATTATGCCGGATGCGGTTCATCATGTAACAGTCATAACCTAGGGTGACACAGAACTAGCTCCAATTCATCAATGTAATGTAGGCATGTATTCCGAATATAGTCATACGTGCTTATGGAAAAGAACTTGCATGACATCTTTTGTCCTACCTCCCGTGGCAGCGGGGTCCTAGCGAAACTGGATATTAAGTCCTTTTAATAGAGTACCGGACCAAAGCATTAACACATAGTGAATACATGAACTCCTCAAACTACGGTCATCACCGGAAGTGGTCCGATTATTGTCACTTCGGGGTTGCCGGAATCATAACACATAGTAGGTGACTATAGACTTGCAAGATAGGATCAAGAAAACTCTCATATATTGAATGAAAACATAATAGGTTCAGATCTGAAATCATGGCACTCGGGCCCTAGTGACAAGCATTAAGCATAGCAAAGTCATAGCAACATCAATCTCAGAACATAGTGGATACTAGGGATCAACCCTAACAAAACTAACTCGATTACATGATAAATCTCATCCAACCCATCACCGTCTAGCAAGCCTACATGGAATTACTCACGCACGGCGGTGAGCATCATGAAATTGGTGATGGAGGATGGTTGATGATGACGATGGCGACGGATCCCCTCTCCGGAGCCCCGAACGGACTCTAAATCAGCTCTCCTGAGAGGTTTTAGGGCTTTGGCGCGCTCCGTATCGTAATA
>NC_053027.1:261798750-261945093 GCF_003073215.2 Triticum urartu
TTGATAATCTAATCAAAATATTACTATATAGAACTACCTACTTTATTATATAGAGATTTGATCATCTAATTAACATTTTACTATATAGAACTAGCAATCTTATTTTTAGTAAGAAAATTAATAGAACTAGTTTAGTTGAATTAATTAGTTGAACTAGTTAGTTGAATTAGTTGAGCTACTTTATTTAGGTATATTTTTCGTAAGTGCTTAATTGAATTAGTTGAATTAATAGAACTAATAAGTGTTTAATGTTTCACCTATGAACATAGGAATGTCGTCTGACGACGAACACGATTTCATTATCTGCGAATACTGCGAAGACCAGCGGGGCCTGTGCGGCAGAAATTTTGTAGTTGATGATAGGCGCTTCAGCATCAAGCTGGATGAGAACTTCAAAGTGGATATAGTAAGTCAAAACAACAAGTCTTTTTTCATAATTAAGCATGACATATGCTTCATTTGCTTCAACTTTTAATTTTAGTTTTTTCACTATTCTACTAGCGTATCCCCTGCCATGCAAGAATTTTTGTCTTGGATAAGATAGGTTTCAGTCCTAACAAAACTATGGAGGTAAAAAGAGTTTACTTGAAGACCGAGCATGGTTATACCTTCAACGTCAAATTATACAATGCAGACATACACCTATTTTGAATGCAAAACTTGGCAAGCACTATGCAAGGCTTATGCATTTGAACCTAATATGGTTATCACCTTTGATATTCGTCCGGAAGATGATATTGAAGGTAATAGAGACATCTGGGTCGATGTGCAGACGCCTCCAGTTCTACCATTATGTGAGTTTCTCAACCATATTTATGTCTTCGATATTGTTTATTCAAAAAGAGTTGACAAGTAATTTATATTGACAGCTTATTTCCAATCAAGCAAACATGTTCGGCGCTTGATAGACAGGACTGTCCACTGTCCCGGGGCTGAACTAAACTGCGAGGAGACAAGTCATTATGTTTCATGGCTTGAGGATCTTGATGCTGTCAAGACAGTTTTTTTCCCTGCACGTAGAAATGTTAGTACTCAAAACATGCGACCAATAGTGTTCGTACTGAACTACGGTCACATATATTTAGGAAAGATGGTAAGATTTCTACTATTTATCCTCAGTGCATCTTTTGCATACATTATTTTTTTAAGCTAAACTTCATTGCTAAGTATGTTACTATACGATGTTCTTCAACAGGGACTCCCGATGAATGTTGTGCCTGATTGGATCGAGACTAAAGGTACCATGAATATTGTTAGCTTATGGCCAAGATATCCTAGAATGCACTTTAGTGCATTTAGGATTTCTAATAGTGAGGAATGCTTAATAGTAAAAGACTGGAGCAAAATTGTGAACGATCGCAGAGAAGTACTAGGGGGCAGCAATCAGAAGCGCAACCCTAGGAGACAGGTTCATCTGCATGCTCCAATATGATGAATCAGGAAATCTATACATGTTCTATGCTATTTTACCCGAGAGAGAGCAGCAGGAGTGATTAGCTAGTTCATGCTCTTAGTACTTGTCCTCTCATGTCTGTGTTCTTCGTCCTTAACTTAATCTCAAAGAGTGATTTGCTTTTGTGGTGTTGTGAACGCTTATAATATCATTACCATGTTGAACTCGATGATATCTTGGCTTCTGGTACAAGTGAATGTTTCTTCTTTAAGCTAGTGTTGGTGGTGATTAGATAGCGGTAATGACTATATGATGATTAACTAGTGGTAATGAGACGACTATTATATGATGATTTTTAGCTAGCTATGAAAACTGTTGTTGGTGATGGTATATATGATGCAAGAGTTTTTATATTAATATGATGAAGATGATGATGATGAGTTATTATACCATTTATGAAAGAAACTGCATATTAGTTTCAACTGGATGGATTCTAGCTAAGTGATCAAGTATATACCATATCCATATTACCTCGATCACTTAATTAGGTGATCAAGTATATATCATATGGATATCGCATATACTTGATGACTTAGCTAGGATCCACATGCTTCCGGTCAAACTAATCTGCGGTACTTTCACCTAATGATTAAACAACTCATTATAATGTAAAACAATCACTAAATTAAATTGAAAACACAAAATTAAAGTAAAAATAAAAAATAAAACCAAAACACACCCAAACATTTAGTACCGGTACTAATGTCCTACGCGCCCCCGGAGCTAGTTCGTGCCACGTGGTTTCCCTTTAGCACCGCTTCGTGCTGAACCAGTACTAAAGGGGGGGCCTTTAGTGCCCACACTTTAGTGCTGGTTACCGAACCGGCACTAAAGAGCCTTATGAACTGGTGCTATTGCCCGGTTCTGCACTAGTGAATGTACCCAGCAAGACTTACATCAGAACTAACTACATATGCATCGGTATCAACAAAGGGGTGGTGGAGTTTAACTGCATGTAGCGACCAGACCTCAAACGGTCCAATCTTTGTGCTTCAGTGTCATCCCTGGATCAGTAATACTCACACCGTACAGTACTTGAAGGATTTATAACAGAGTAGCAATCACACACTTATTACAACGAGTGCCTCAAAAGAGAACTTATTACAAAAAAATATGGCTTAAGGCCATCTAATAACAATAACAGCCGAAGGCTTGGAAGATAAGTGAGTCCATCAACTCCAACGACATCACTGAGTATAGAACCACGACCTAAGGCACCTTACACGTCGTCTGAAAAGTCTGCAACATGAACGGTGCAGCCTGAAAACGGGTCAGAGCATGGAATATGCTGGCAAAGTAACACATAGAGAATAATGGAAGAATAAAGCTATACTACATGCATATTTGGCTGGTGGAAAGCTCTATGGTTACAGTTTTGCGTAAAGCCAATTTTTCCCTACTGCAAAGGAATAAAATTCATTTAACTATCATGGTAGTTGTTAAACATTGAGAGTGTAGACACCCTCTCAATCCCAATTAAGCATCAACATTAAGATCCAACAATATTAATTAAAGTAACATGATGAGATTCACATGATAATCCAAGTACTAGATACTCAAGTTGTCCATAACCAGGGACACCGCTAACCATTATTAGTTTATACACTCTGCAGAGGTTTGCGCACTTTTCCCCACAAGACTCGATCTCCTCCGTTGGGATTCTCGCACTACATGGTGTTTGAGAAATGGATGACCGAGACATAGTCTTTCAGAAGCGCTAGCACCTTACGATCGGGTAGACCGTTACACCTACTTCCCCTACATCTTCTAGTCTACCACTGTAAGAGTTCGCACCACTTAATCAACTATAATAGAGCCCATAGTACCTTGTGGCTGCACACGGAAGTTTCTAGTATGAATAATCTCATGATCCCTTTGAGCCTGGGTGGCGGTCCAAAAGAAAAACAGGCAATCGCTGGAATACCCAGGTGCCTCAATCCACCCAGATGTGTGTTTAAGTTGCCATCTTAGATAAACCATTAATTTAACAATCTCAAATCTGTCATGGAAACACTCACCCAATCCATGTCTACTAGCATAGCATAGCAATATAAGCAAACATAGAAGTAACTCCCAAAGGTTTGATAATAAAACCGGTAATAGGTTCTACCTCATCTACTTCCCAAAACCGACAATTTAATTTGATTCCTAATCATGCAATTGTTTGAGGACTGATCTAATGCAATAAAAACTGGGTAGTAGGAGGTATGATCAAAGTGTTACTTGCCTTGCTGATGATCCGCAAAACCTAGCGATTCGAAGTAGCAAGCGGCGCACTCCTGGTACTCTATCGCAAACAAACAAGCATACAATAAGTACTCATCTAATGCACAGGTAAAACTCAAATAATAGGTCTAACCAGAAAGTTCAACTTAAGAACTCCGGTTGGCAAAAAGTATCAAATCGAACGAAGCAACGAAAGACAAACGGCAAAAGAAACAAACTTCGTTTACTATTCTGAATCTAGGTCAAATTTTACAGAGGCAAAAACTTATTTGAGTTGGTTAAACGGATAGAGGGTTTCGAACAAAACTCCAGGCGCTTGAATTGCCTGATTCCGATAAACGAGCGAAAAGTTATACTAAAACGAAAATCGGATCAGAAATCGCGATCAGAAATAATCACGGAAAATCCGAGAAAAAGAAAAACGACGAACAGGTTAACGAACGAACGTTCGTTATCTGGATCTAAATGATGAACGCGTTTGTTAAAATGAACAAACAAGCGAACGCTCACTAATTAAACTACATCGGAAAATAAACCGAACCGGAAGAAATGATAAAAAACGGATCTAGGTTTTCGAAAAAAACCGATCGGTTTTCTTCGCGAAAACCGAGGCAACGGCGGCTACCTCGGGCGGCTCCGGTGAACGACGGCGAGGCGGCGCGGCTCCGGTGCGGCGGCGGCGGCGGGTGGCTGGCGGCGACGGCGAGCGGCGGTGGCGGCTGGCGAGGCGAGGGGCGGCGTCGGCGGCGGCTCCTGGCGGCTAGGGTTTCGAGTTGGGGCGCTGCGGCTCTGCTCGGGCCCTCGCGGCTTTTAAGGGCTGGCCGGGCCAGGTGTCCTAGTCGGACACGGTCCGATTAGGTCGGTTCGATTTTTTAAAAAAAATAATTTCGCGCAGAGAAACAAATAAAAGAAATACTAAACGGACTACAAAAATCCCGAAATAAATTTTCCCGGCTTCTAAAATCAAGCCGCACAGGATGAACATTTATTTGGGGCCTAAATGCAATTTTGAGAACGCACGTTTTTCCTAAATTCATATAAAATAGCAAATAAAACCAAAATAAAATCTTATTTGATTTTATTATTAAATCCTGGATATTTCTTTATTTTGGGAAAGTCATTTTATTCCCTCGCTCATATTTTTGTGATAGAAATAATTGAAGATAAAATAAATCAAATCAAATGATCCTATTTTCAAAATTTGAGAAAACTCAAATATGAAAATAACGAAATCCCCAACTCCCTCAGAGGGTCCTTGAGTTGCGTGAAATTTCTAGGATCAACCAAAATGCAATAAAATATGCTATGCAATGATGATCTAATGCATAACATTCCAAATTGAAAATTTGGGATGTTACAAACCTACTCCCCTTAAGATGAATCCCGCCTCGAGATTCGGGTTGGCTAGAAAATAGGTGAGGGTGGTCCTTCAACAGTTCTTCTTCTCGCTCCCAGGTGGCTTCATCCTCCGTGTGGTGGCTCCACTGAACTTTGCAAAACTTGATAACCTTGCTGCGGGTGACTCGGCTGGCATACTCAAGAATCTTGACTGGTTTCTCCTCATAGGTCAAATCACTGTCCAACTGAATCGCTTCGAGTAGCACTGTATCTCTCAGCGGTATATCAGCCATCTCTACGTGGCACTTCTTCAAGTGGGAAACGTGGAACACGTCGTGAACTCCTGACAATCCTTCAGGAAATTCCAACTTGTAGGCTATTTCTCCCATACGCTCCAAAACCTTGTATGGTCCTACGAAACGTGGCGCTAACTTTCCCTTAACTCCAAAGCACTTAACTCCTCGAAGTGGACATACTCGAAGATAAACTCGGTCTCCGACTTCGTAAACTGTCTCCTTGCGTTTCGAATCTGCGTAGCTCTTCTTCCTGGACTGGGCTACCTTGATCCTATCGCAAATCAATTTCACCTTCTGTTCAGACTCCTTAATCATATCCGGTCCAAACAACTGTCGGTCTCCAGCTTCATCCCACGACAATGGGGTCCTGCACCTCCTTCCGTACAAGGCTTTGAAAGGGGCCATCTTTAAACTGGATTGATAACTGTTGTTGTAAGAGAACTCTGCGTACGGCAAATTGTCGTCCCAACTAGATCCATAATCTAGTGCACGAGCTCCCAGCATATCCTCCAAAATCTGATTGACTCTCTTGGTCTGGCCATCTGTCTGCGGATGGAAAGTTGTACTGAATTCTAGCCTGGTACCCAAAGTTTCGTGCAACTGATTCCAGAACTTTGATGTAAACTGGGTTCCTCTATCTGATACAATGCTCCTTGGAACTCCATGCAGACATACGATCCTGGTCATGTATATCTTTGCTAACTTAGCACTGGTGTACGTAGTCTTCACTAGAATGAATGAGCTACGTTTGTCAAACGATCGACTACAACCCATATCGATTCATAGCCTGAACGTGTTCTGGGAAATCCTGTAATAAAATCCATGCCTAACTTATCCCACTTCCATTCGGGTATTGGCAATGGCTCTAGCAATCCTGCTGGCTTCTGATGCTCTGCCTTTGCTCTCTGACACACACTTCTGATGCTGGCAACGTGTTAAGGAACTAGGCGCTCTCTTCCGTCTATCAGGATCACGTGTTACTACTCCGTAGTCTCTTAGGATTGGTTGATCAGAGTCATATTCCAGTTTTTGAGTACTTCCGGTGTAGTTGATTAGTACTATCTCAGAACCTTGAGTGATGATGTTGAGTATTGTGCTACCCCGTTTTTTGCAGAATGTCTCATTTTGAGCATTTTACTGCCGTTATGCTGCCGGAATTGTCCTAGGGGTTCAAGAGATACTAATTTCTTGTGCTACCTTCTGCATCCTATAGTTGATGTTGACTCCGTCCTTGGTTTCGTTCTGAGGATGTCGTCAGCTAACCGAAGTTCTGTTGCTCGTAGCCGGAACCACGGAGATGGTAGGGATGAGGATCGTCCCGACCAGCCTTCGTTGGCAGAGTTCATGTTAGAGATGGAGAAGAACAAGCGTGAGTCTAACCGCTTGTTAGCACGTATCGAGGAGAACACCGCACCCCAGTGCAAAGAGTCAGCATCCATTCATGATTTCATTAGTTTGAACCCACCCACCTTCCATCATTCCATTGAGCCACTCGATGTAGATGACTGGCTCCGTAGTATCACACACAAGCTGCGTTCCGTGAGCGTAGCTGAAGGTGACAAGGTCACCTATGCTGCTTATCACCTGGAAGGTCCTGCTAGTCTTTGGTGGCAGAACTATGAGGCTATGCTTCCAGCTGGCCAGATACCCGCCTGGAGAGATTTCACTGAGGCTTTTCGCGAGCATCACATTCCTCAATCCCTCATTGACCGCAAGAGAGAAGAGTTCTGTAGTTTCACCCAGGATAAGTTGGCTGTTGATGCTTACAATAGAGAGTTTGAGAACCTCGCCCGCTATGCTACAGAAGAGGTGTCCATGGATGCCAAGAAACAGGCTAGGTTCCGAAAGGGTCTCAACCCCAAGTTGCGTCGTGATCTCCACTTGCACCATTACAATACATTCCAGGCCCTTATGAACAAGGCCATTAATGCGGAGACAGCTCAACTCACTTACGAGGAGTCTCATAAGCACAACTGTGATATGGGTTCTTCCTTCGGTTCTAGTTCTCAGAAGCGCCGGATTTGGGTCCCGCACTCCGCTCTTCCACCCGGATATTCACCGAGGCCCTCTTATGTGGCGCCTCACCCAGCTCAACCGTATGCTCCACCCAGGCCTATCGGTAGACCGCTTGTCAATGCGGGTCCATGTCCTACCTCAGGGACTTGCTTCACATGCGGAGAGCCAGGACACTATGCACGTGACTGCTCTCAAACCAACTATGCTCCACCCCAGCCTGAGAAGTCTGTTGGCCGTGGTAAGCCATCACGCAAGATGATCAGTGTCAAGTCAGCTTCCACTGAACGTGGACATGTGCATCACGTCTCAGCTAGAGACGCTCATGATGATCCAGATGTCGTTCTTGGTACACTCCTTGTCAATTGCCATCCAGCATCGGTTTTGTTCGATACTGGAGCATCTCATTCCTTCATTTCCAAAAGCTACGCTAACTTGCACAACATGTCATTTTGTGATATGCCCTCTCCACTAGTCATTCAAACTCCTGGATCCAAATGGCAAACTTCTAGTGTAAGCCATGGTAATGAAATTCTTGTTGACAGACTTGTATTCCTTGCCTCACTTGTAGCCCTCAAGTCTACAGATGTTAACATCATCTTGGGTATGGACTGGATGAAAGCTCATTATGCCAAGATTGATTGTTACACCAGGTCCGTTCAGCTTACACACCCATCTGGCAACATAGTCACTGTCTCCACCAGAGTTGCAAAGCGTCAACTCTATTATCTTAATGCCAACCCTCTTCCAGACCTTGAAGATATTCCGGTAGTCCATGACTTTCCGGATGTCTTTCCAGAGGAACTACTAGGTATTCCAGCTGACAGAGATGTAGAGTTTGTCATAGATCTTATCCCAGGAACCGCTCCAATCTCTAGGAGACCTTATAAGATGGCACCCTTAGAACTAGCTGAGCTTAAGAAACAACTCGATGAATCCTTGCAAAAGGGTTTCATCCGTCCCAGTTCTTCTCCCTGGGCTTGCCCCGTCCTCTTCGTCAAGAAGAAGGATGGTACGGACCGGATGGTTGTAGATTATCGTCCCGTTAATTTGGTCAAGATAAAGAACAAGTATCTGCTCCCCAGGATCAACGATCTGTATGATTAGCTCGCTGGATCCTCAGTATTTTCCAAGATGGATTTGAGGTTAGGCTACTACCAAATCAAGATCAGAAATGGGGACATTCCTAAGACGGCTTTTGTCACTCGTTATGGCTAGTATGAGTACACCGTCATGTCCTTTGGTCTAACCAATGCTCCAGCTACATTCTCCCGCTTGATGAACTCGATCTTCATGGAGTACTTAGATAAGTTTATCGTGGTTTACCTCGATGATATTCTTATTTACTCGAAGAACGAGGAAGAGCACGCCGAACATCTTAGACTTGTGTTAGAGAAACTCAAGGAGCACCGCCTTTATGCCAAGTTCTCCAAGTGCGAATTTTGGTTGCCAGAAGTGACCTACCTAGGCCACGTGATATCTGGTAAGGGCATTGCCGTCAATCCCGAGAGAGTTCAGGCCGTTCTTGATTGGACTCCGCCTGAAACGGTTAAGCAAGTTAGGAGTTTTCTTGGCCTAGACAGTTATTGTCACCGCTTCGTTGAGAACTTCTCCAAAGTGGCCAAACCTCTCACGGAACTTCTCAAGAAAGATAAAAAGTTTGAGTGGTCCCCATAGTGTGAGTACAGTTTTCAGGAACTGAAAAGATGCCTGACTTCTGCTCCCATACTTGTGCCACCGGATTTCACTAAAGACTTTGTTATCTACTGCGATGCCTCACGACAGGGACTAGGATGCATTATTATGCAAGATCGCCATGTGATTGCCTATGCATCTCGACAGTTGCATCCACATGAGGAGAATTATCCTACACATGATCTAGAGTTTGCAGTCGTAGTCTATGCACTTAAGACCTAGCGACATTACCTTCTTGGTAAGCGTTGCGAGATTTAAACTGACCACCAGAGTCTCAAGTATATCTTCACCCAACCAGATTTGAACCTTAGGCAAAGACATTGGTTGGAGTTGATCTCAGATTACGACTTAGGGATTACCTACACCCCAGGCAAGGGCAATGTCATGGCTGATGCGCTAAGTCGTAAGTCCTATTGCAACAATCTTATGCTGCAGCAGGGCCAACCACTTCTCCATGAGGAATTCTGTAAGCTTAATCTTCACATTGCTCCTCACGGATTCCTTTCTACCTTGGTGGCGAAACCTACCCTTGAGGATCAGATCATTTCTGACTAGAAGTTTGATAGGGGAGTTATCCGCATCAAGAGAAACATTAAGAAGGGAGTTGCTGGATGTTTCTCTATGGATGATCGAGGTGTTGTTTTCTTTGAGAATCGCTTGGTGGTTCCCAAGAATCAACATCTGCGATAACTGGTTCTTAAGGAGGTTCATGAATCTCCTCTCACGATTCATCCCGGTAATACTAAGATGTATCAGGACCTACGCCAGAGGTTCTGGTGGACTAGGATGAAGAGAGAAATTGCTCAGTTCATTTCTAACTGTGACGTTTGTCGTCGCGTTAAGGCAGAGCATCAAAGGCCTGCTGGCACCCTTCAGTCTTTAGCTATTCCTGAATGGAAATGGGATAAAGTTGGTATGGACTTCATCACCGGCTTTCCCAGGACCAAGAAAGGGAATAATGCTATCTTCGTAGTCATTGATCGTCTTTCCAAAGTGGCTGACTTCCTACCTGTTCGAGAGAGTATCACTGCTAGTCATCTCGATGACTTATATATTTCTCGAATAGTGTCACTTCATGGTGTTCCACTAGAGATCAATTCAGACCGTGGTAGTCTTTTCACTTCTCATTTCTGCGAGATTTTCCAAACTGCCATGGGCACCCATCTTTCCTTCAGTACCGCTTTCCACCCTCAATCAAGTGGTCAGGTGGAAAGGGTCAACCAAATTCTCAAAGACATGCTTAGAGCTTGTGTTATCTCATTCGGTATAGATTGGGAGATGTGTCTTCCCTTCGCCGAGTTTGCTTATAACAATAGCTACCAATCCAGCCTCAAGAAATCTCCTTTTGAGGTTCTATATGGACGAAGATGTCAAACACCTCTGAACTGGTCAGAAACCAGTGAAAGACAATTCTTTGGACTGGACATGATTCAAGAGGTAGAAGAGCAAGTTCGCATCATTTGTGAGAATTTGAAAACAGCCCAATCTTGTCAAAAGAGCCAGTATGACCGTCGTCATAAGGAAGTGGCTTATGAAGTTGGCGACAAGGCTTACCTTCGGGTTACCCCTTTGAAGGGTACCCATCGTTTCGGTATCAAGGGCAAGTTGGCTCCTCGTTACATTGGTCCTTTTCATATTCTCGCTAAACAAGGAGAGGTTTCCTACCAGTTGGAACTACCCCCACATCTTTCTCGAGTACATGATGTCTTCCACGTCTCCCAACTCAGGCGTTGCTTCTCGGATCCCATCCGTGGAGTGGACCACGAAACGCTTGATCTCCAAGATAACCTCACTTATCGAGAGTACCCCGTCCGCATTCTGGATCAAGCTGAGCGTGTCACTCGATGTCATAACATCAAGTTTCTCAAGGTTCAGTGGTCTCATCATTCCGAGAGAGAAGCTACTTGGGAGTGTGAAGATCGTCTTCGACTTGAGTACCCCGCTTTCTTTCCGCCGACTCCTGAATCTCAGGACGAGATTCTTCCGAGTGGGGGCGAGTTGTCACATCCCTAGTTCTGGTATGCTCAAGGCTAGCTAGTCATGTGTGCATCATGTTTAAATTCCATGTAAATTTGAATTGGGGATTTGTGAAACCATCAGAAATCATTTCTGGAAATAACCCAGATAAAAATTGCTCCAAAAAGGACCAAGAAAATGTTCATATTGCTCCCTGAAAATATTGGTCAGAGGTAAAATTCAAACCAATATTTTATTGAGATCATAAATATTTATTTTGGCCATTTGGAATTAATGCAATACTTATTTGCTTTGGATATATGAGTGTTATATATTTTATATATGTCCAAAAATTATGCTAGTTGATGAGGAGCTCTGGAATAATATCACTATCTCCTGCAAAAATTGGCATAAGTAGATAAATTAGTTTGGTATTGTTTTTAAATCAAACAAATGTCAGAAAAAAAGAAAAGGAAACAGAAAAAGGAAAAAAAAACCTTACCTGGGCCTCCTACCTGGTAGGCCAGCGGCCCAGCAGGCCAGCCCAGCCAGCTGGCCGACGCAAGTCGTCCCTGACCTCTCGCCAGGAGGACAGGGCGTGTGCCCGCGGCGCGCACGCACGCGTCCGGCCACCTCCTGCCTACCTGCCTCACTCCCCCGTCGCCCTGGACGCGCTGGACGATGCCACGCGCTGCCCCGCACCTCTCCCACTCACTCTCGTTCCTTCCCCTTCTCTCTGTCGCTCTCTCCTGCGAACGCCCGAGCGCCGCCGTCGCCACCGCTGGCCGTTCTCACTCCCACCGTCACAGCCTCGCCCTTGGTTCGTGCCCAGACACTCCGCCACGTCTCCGTCTACATCTCCGTCGAGCCACGCGCCTCGGGAGGCCCTGGAGCGCCTCCATCGCCGTCGTCTTCATCTCCGGCCGCCGTGGATCCCCATCGCCGCACCATCGACCTCAGCGCGTCCCCGAGCTCGCCGTCAAGCCCACCGAGACCGCTGTGAGCTGTTGCTCCTCGTCCCTCTATCCGTTTTCTCACTTGCATGTCGCTGCCTCGCCGATGACCGTAACCGTCGCCGCCTGAGCTCATCGCCGACACAGCTTCAGTGACCAAATGGTCGCCCCGGTGAGTCCAAACCTCTCCCCGCACCCCGTAGAGCCTCGCTAGTGCATCCGCTCGCCCGCTAGCACGCCGCAGCAGCAAGACCACCGACGCCCGAACTCCGGTGGCCGCAAAAGAGCTCGCCGCCGTCGGCTCAGGCCACCCCAGCTCCTCCCATTCGCTCCATTAGATGCGCCGCATTGCCAGCTAGCCGTAGCCGCAAACCACGAGTAAAACGGTGCCCCGTAGAGTTTTTTCGAAGCCCTCCGCCGTCTCTGTCGTCGCCGGCGACGAGCCGTGGACCAGGTCCGGCGGGTTTGACCCGCTGACCGGGGTTTGACCTTCCCCCTTGTGTCACTGACGCGTGGGCCACCCCCTGACATTTTTAGTTAGTATTAGTTTAACACTAATTAACCTAGGTTATTTAGCTAGTTAGTCGCTGACCAGTGGGCCCGGCACCCACTAATCCTAATTAGACTAAATAAATCCCCCTATTAACTAACCGAGTCACTGACGTGTGGACCCCACACGTCAGGTTTGACTTGGTCTGCGCCATTGACCTGCTGACGTAAGCATGACGCTGTGCTGACGCAATATATCATTTTCTGGTTTAAAAATAAATCAGGAAATTCCAAAAAATGATATAAACTTCAAAAATTCATAGAAATTCAACCGTAGCTCAGATTGAAATAATTTATATATGAAAAATTATCAGAAAAATTCAATCTATCCATCTATACCATTTTCATGCATGAAAAACCAACATATACATACTGTATATATGAAAACACACTTATGGCATTTAAAGGGACTTAAATTAGAGTTGCATTTGAACCTTTGGTTCAAATGGACCTCTTCCAAGTTGAATGCTAAATGCATTAGCTCAAAACACATCACATATTCATGCCATATTCATGCATCATATTGGTGCATATGTTTGAGTATTGATTGTCGACACCGTTCCTTCTCGATAGGTCCTGCTCCGGAGACCGTTCCAAAGTACCTGTCTGAGGAGCAGTGCCCCCTGTTGATCTACCAGGCAAGCAAACCCCCTTGTTCATTCCAATACAATCCTACTCTCTCGCCCTTGCTCTCATTTATTGCATTAGGACAACAACGATTCAACTGCTACTTTATGTTGCGGTAGTTGAACCCATTCCTCTGCATGACATGTCATTGCCACAGTAAATAAGTAAAAACCACTAGCATGTGTAGGAGTTGATTGAGCCATGTTGTGTTCCTACCATGCATTTCCTGCTATTGCTTAAAGTATGTCAGGTCTAATTCATTGGGAATGAATTGGAGTGCAGTGCTATATTCTGATGTTGAGAGTTAAGTGTGTGAACACGATTTGGTAAAGGTAGCGGTGAGAGGCCATGTAGGAGTACATGGTAGGTTGTCTCATTGGAACCGTCCTTAAGCACTGAGTTCCGTGTATGTTGTCCAATGACTAGCTACTACCACACATTGGAATGCTTAAGTGCCACTCACGACTTATTAACCATCTTGATCCCTGTCCAGGAGTTGCAAATAGTTTCTGGTGTTTGTAGGTAGTGTTAGTAGTCTACCAAGTTGCACCCGGCCAGGTGGGCTTGGGACAGACTAGGCACAGTGGCACGGTGTACCAACTGGCACCCGGATGGTGGGCTTGGGAACCCTGCTCACATCGTTTGGGGCCGTGAGCGACACCCGGCCGGATCTCCTTGCAGATGGAACCTGAATAGGCAATAAACCTGGATGAGAGACTTGTGTGGCTAGTCAGGTCGTGGCCGATACCCTCGCCAGGCTTCCGCTTGAAGGTTGCCGAGGTACATGACATGTACATGGCGGTAAGTGGCGAGAGCGTGTGTGAAGAAGTACACCCCTGCAGGGTTATCATGATCTATTCGAATAGTCGTGTCATTGGTTATGGACTTCTTGGATGCTTAGGTGGTACATAGACAACTTGAAGTGGATACTCTAAAATGCTCAAGACAAGTCTGACTGCTATGGATGGCCTTCTCGTAAGAAGACGATGATGAATCCATAGTAGTGTATTGATGTGGTGATTAGTGGACTCGTGTGCGTTGCCTCACCTCAAAGATGTTACTCGTAGTCGTAGAAAAGGATAGCCATTGTGTCAAAGCTAGCTTGCTACAACTAAACCCCACACTTCCCTCTTGATACAAATGCATGTATGATATGATCTGATGTAAGTCTTGCTGAGTACCTTTGTACTCACGTTTGCTTTATTAATGTTTTGCAGGTGAGACCTCTGTCACACTAGTAGTACCGCTTGGACTTCGACAAGTAGCTTGTTACCTCAGCTACGATCTTGTACCCTTGGGAGGGACTTGTAGATAGTCAGGCTTCTCAGCCTTTTCCTTTTGTAGTTGTTTGTACTCAGACATGTAATGCTTCCGTTGGTTGTATGCTCTGAATGATGGGTCATGTGACCCCTGTTTGTATTTAATGCTATGTGGCTCTTCTGGGCCTTTTATCTATATGAGTTTGCGTTATGTTGTGATGCCATGTTGTACAGCACATACTTGCATGTTATGCGTACGTGTAACGTGTATTGCTATGTATGGGATCCGACAACCTAGTTTTCTATCCTTAGTAGCCTCTCTTATGGGGAAATGTAGTCTACTGCTTCCACCGAGCCATGGTAGTCCGCTACAGCCCGGTTTACCGGAGTCCTGCTAGCCCAGCACTACTGCTCCAGAACACTTAGACTGGCCGGCATGTGATTCACTTCGTTCCTGTGTCTGTCCCTTCGGGGAAATGTCACGCGGTGACATCTGGAGTCCTGCCTAGCCTGCTACAGCCCGGGTTCCCGGAGTCCTGTTAGTCCAGTTGCTACAGCCTGGATTCACACGTTGTTGACCGACATGCTCGATGTTGTTTCATGTATGCCTGTCCCCGTAAGTTAGTGCCACTTTGGGTTCACGACTAGTCATGTCGGCCCAGGTTCTCTGTCATATGGATGCTAGTGACACTATCATATACGTGAGCCAAAAGGCGCAAACGGTCTCGGGCCATGGTAAGGCGACACCCGTGGGAATACCATGCGTGAGGCCGCAAAGTGATATGAGGTGTTACATGCTAGATCGGTGTGACTTAGAATCGGGGTCCCGACAATGGCTGCTAACTCCAAATCATGCGTGGCACAATTAAACTCATGCGACTTAAGTTGTTGTGAAGCATACGAAACAACTCTTCCTTCCTGCATAAGCACTGCTCCAAGTCCTCGATGTGAAGCGTCGCAATACACCTCATAATCCTTGTTCTGATCCGGCAGAATCAACACTGGTGATGTAACCAAACGTTTCTTCAACTCCTGGAAAATGGCCTCACATTTCTCAGTCCATTTGAACTTGGTATCCTTCTTCAACAACTCCGTCATAGGCTTCGCAATCTTCAAGAAATTTTCGATGAATCTCCGATAGTATCCTGCGAGTCCAAGAAAACTCCGGATCTCTCCAACTGTTGTTGGGGCTTCCCAATTTGTCACAGTGACAACCTTGGTAGGATCTACTGCTATACCTTCTCCGGATATAACGTGTCCGAGGAATCCAACTTCCTTCAACCAAAATTCACATTTGCTAAACTTGGCATATAACTGATGTTCTCTGAGCTTCTCAAGTACCAAACTCAAATGTTCCTTATGCTCCTCTTCATTCTTAGAGTAAACCAGAATATCATCAATGAACACTACGACGAACTTATCCAAAAACTCCATAAATACTTTGTTCATCATGTTCATAAAATATGCAGGTGCGTTAGTCAGTCCAAATGACATAACGGTGTACTCGTACAGCCCATACCCGGTGGTAAAATCTGTCTTAGGTATATCATGTTCTCGAATCTTCAACTGATGGTATCCTGATCGCAGATTGATCTTGGAAAATACCTTAGCTCCTTACAATCGGTCAAACAGATCATTGATCATTGGTAGTGGGTACTTGTTCTTGATTGTTACTTCATTCAATCCCCGATAATCAACAAGCATCCTTAACGATCCATCCTTTTTCTCCACTAGAAGTATTGGCGATCCCCAAGGCAAAGAACTTGGGCGAATATAACCTGTATCCAATAACTCCTTAATCTGCTTCTTAATCTCCTCCAAATCTTTTGCGGGCATCCTGTACGGTCTCTTAGATATTGGCCCTGTGCCTAGCAAAAGCTCAATCAAAAACTCAATGTCTCTATCCGGTGGCATGCCTGGCAATTCCTTTGGCAAACACATCAGGGAAATCCTTTACCACTGGTACTTCCTCTTTCACAACTCTTGTTAACGAATTTACTTGAGTCCTCTTCGGCACATGCTGGGATACATACTTGATCCTTCTTCCTTCTGGGATGGTGAGCAAAATTGACTTACTGGTGCAATCAATGTTTCCTCCATACAACGATAGCCAATCCATACCCAGAATTACATCCAAACCTTGGGGTTCCAAAATGATTAAATCCGAGGGAAACACATGCCTACCTATACTCAATGGCACTTCAAAACATCCTTTACTGGCCATGTACTCCGCTCCTGGTGAGCTTACTAACATAGGTGTTCTAAGAACTTTGGTGGGCAGGTTATACTTATCCGCAAATTCCCTTGATATGTATGAATGCGATGCACCAGTATCAAAAAGAACGATTGCAGTAAAAGACTTAACCAAAAACTTACCGATTACTGCATCTAGCTGCTCTTCAACCTCCTCCACGTTAACGTGGATCACCTGTCCCCTATTGAAACGGTTCGGCTTCTTCCCAGAGCTTCCATTGCCATTTCCATTCTGGGCTTCAGGACATTCATTGGCATAATGTCCGGTCTTCTGGCACTTAAAGCAAGTGACTTGGCTCAGGTCTCTCTTGGCTGGGGTTGATGGGTTGGTACGGTTCTGGCTTTTGCTTCTGAGGAAATATGCCCTAGAGGCAATAATAAAGTTATTATTTATTTCCTTATTTCATGATAAGTGTTTATTATTCATGCTAGAATTGTATTAACCGGAAACATAATACTTGTGCGAATACATAGACAAACTAAACGTCACTAGTATGCCTCTACTTGACTAGCTCGTTAATCGAAGATGGTTATGTTTCCTAACCATAGACATGTGTTGTCATTTGATTAACGGGATCACATCATTAGGAGAATGATGTGATTGACATGACCCATTCCATTAGCTTATCACTCGATCGTTTAGTCTGTTGCTATTGCTTTCTTCATGACTTATACATGTTCCTATGACTATGAGATTATGCAACTCCCGTTTGCCGGAGGAACACTTTGTGTGCTACCAAACGTCACAACGTAATTGGGTGATTATAAAGGAGCTCTACAGGTGTCTCCAAATGTACATGTTGGGTTGGTGTATTTCGAGATTATGATTTGTCACTCCAATTGTCGGAGAGGTATCTCTGGGCCCTCTCGGTAATGCACATCACATAAGCCTCGCAAGCATTGCAACTAATGAGTTAGTTGTGAGATGATGTATTATGGAACGAGTAAAGAGACTTGCCGGTAATGAGATTGAAGTAGGTATTAAGATACCGATGATCGAATCTCGGGCAAGTAACATACCGATGACAAAGGGAACACTGTATGTTGTTATGCAGTCTGACCGATAAAGATCTTCGTAGAATATGTGGGAGCCAATATGAGCATCCAGGTTCCGCTATTGGTTATTGACCGGAGACATGTCTCGGTCATGTCTACATTGTTCTTGAACCCGTAGGGTCCGCACGCTTAAGGTTTCGATGATAGTTATATTATGAGTTTATAAGTTTTGATGTACCGAAGGAGTTTAGAGTCCCGGATGTGATCTCGGACATGACGAGGAGTCTCGAAATGGTCGAGACATAAAGATTGATATATTGGATGACTATATTCAGACACCGGAAGTGTTCCGGAGAACTTTCGGATAAAACCGGAGTACCGGGGGGTTACCGGAACCCCCCCCCCCTGGGGGGGGGGGGTTAATGGGCCACATAGGCCTAAAGTGGAGAAGAGGAGGGGCGGCCAGGGCAGGCCGCGCCCCCCCTCCCCCTCTAGTCCGAATTGGACAAGGAGGGGGGCGGCGCCCCCCTTTCCTTCCTCTCCTCTCTCCCTTCCTTCCAGCTCTCCTAGTTGGACAAGGAAAAGGAGGGAGTCCTACTCCCGGTAGGAGTAGGACTCCTCCCTGGCGCGCCTCCTCCTGGCCGGCCGCCCCTCCCCTTGCCCCTTTATATATGGGGGCAGGGGGCACCTCTAGACACAAGTTGATCTTCGTGATCATTCTCTTAGCCGTGTGCGGTGCCCCCCTCCACCATACTCCTCGATAATATTGTAGCGATGCTTAGGTGAAGCCCTGCGATGTTAGAACATCAAGATCGTCACCACGTCGTCGTGCTGATGGAACTCTTCCCCGACACTTCGCTGGATCGGAGTCCGGGGATCGTCATCGAGCTGAACGTGTGCTAAAACTCGGAGGTGCCGTAGTTTCGGTGCTTGATCGGTCGGGCCGTGAAGACGTACGAATACATCAACCACGTTGTCATAACGCTTCCGCTGTCGGTTTATGAGGGTACGTAGACAACACTCTCCCCTCTCGTTGCTATGCATCACCATGATCTTGCATCTGCGTAGGAATTTTTTTGAAATTACTACGTTTCCCAACAGTGGCATCCGAGCCAGGTTTTATGTGTTGATGTTATATGCATGAGTAGAACACAAGTGAGTTGTGGGTGATATAAGTCATACTGCTTACTAGCATGTCATACTTTGGTTCGGCGGTAGTGTTGGATGAAGCGGCCCGGACCGACATTACGCGTACGCTTACGCGAGACTGGTTCTACCGACGTGCTTTGCACATAGGTGGCTGGCGGGTGTCAGTTTCTCCAACTTTAGTTGAACCGAGTGTGGCTACGCCCGGTCCTTGCGAAGGTTAAACAAGCAGCAACTTGACAAACTATCGTTGTGGTTTTGATGCATAGGTAAGATTGGTTCTTGCTTAAGCCCGTAGCAGCCACGTAAAACTTGCAACAAACAAAGTAGAGGACGTCTAACTTGTTTTTGCATGGCATGTTGTGATGTGATATGGTCAAGACATGATACTATATTGTATGAGATGATCAAGTTTTGTAACCGAGTCATCGGCAACTGGCAGGAGCCATATGGTTGTCGCTTTATTTTATGCAATGCAATCACCCTGTAATGCTTTACTTTATCACTAAGCGGTAGCGATAGTCGTAGAAGCATAAGATTGGCGAGACGACAACGATGCTACGATGGAGATCAAGGTGTCACGCCGGTGACAATGGTGATCATGACGATGCTTCGGAGATGGAGATCACAAGCACAAGATGATGATGGCCATATCATATCACTTATATTGATTGCATGTGATGTTTATCTTTTATGCATCTTATCTTGCTTTGATTGACGGTAGCATTATAAGATGATCTCTCACTAAATTTCAAGATAAAAGTGTTCTCCCTGAGTATGCACCATTGCCAAAGTTCGTCGTGCCCAGACACCACGTGATGATCGGGTGTGATAAGCTCTACGTCCATCTACAACGGGTGCAAGCCAGTTTTGCACATGCAGAATACTCAGGTTAAACTTGACGAGCCTAGCATATGCAGATATGGCCTCGGAACACTGAGACCGAAAGGTCGAGCGTGAATCATATAGTAGATATGATCAACATAGCGATGTCCACCATTGAAAACTACTCCATTTCACGTGATGATCGGTTATGGTTTAGTTGATTTGGATCACGTAATCACTTAGAAGATTAGAGGGATGTCTTTCTAAGTGGGAGTTCTTAAGTAATAAGATTAATTGAACTTTAATTTATCATGAACTTAGTCCTGGTAGTATTAGCATATCTATGTTGTGGATCAATAGCTCGCGTTGTTGCTTTCATATGTTTATTTTGATATGTTCCTAGAGAAAATTGTGTTGAAAGATGTTAGTAGCAATGATGCGGATTGGATCCGTGATTTGAGGTTTTTCCTCATTGCTGCACAGAAGAATTATGTCCTTGATGCACCGCTAGGTGACAAACCTATTGCAGGAGCAGATGCAGACGTTATGAACGTTTGGCTAGCTCAATATGATGACTACTTGATAGTTTAGTGCACCATGCTTAACAGCTTAGAATCGGGATTTCAAATACATTTTGAACGTCATGGACCATATGAGATGTTCTAGGAGTTGAAATTAATATTTCAAGCAAATACCCGAGTTGAGAGATATGAATTCTCCAACAAGTTCTATAGCTAAAAGATGGAGGAGAATCGCTCAACTAGTGATCATGTGCTCAGATTGTCTCGGTACTACAATTGCTTGAATCAAGTGGGAGTTAATCTTCCAGATAAAATAGTGATTGACAGAATTCTCTAGTCACCATCACCAAGTTAGAAGAACTTCATGATGAACTATGATATGCAAGGGATAATGGAAATGATTCCCAAGCTCTTCGTAATGCTAAAATTGACGAAGGTAGAAATCGAGAAAAACATCAAGTGTTGATGGTAGACAAGACCACTAGTTCAGGAAAAGGGCAGAGGGAAGAAGGGGAACTTCGAGAACAACAGCAAGCAAGTTCCTGCTCATGTAAAGAAGCCCAAGTTTGGTCGTAAGCCTGAGACTAAGTGCTTCTACTGCAAAGGGACTGGTCACTGGAAGCGGAACTACCCCAAGTGATTGACGGATAAGAAGGATGGCAAAGTGAACATAAGTATATTTGATATACATGTTATTGATGTGTACTTTACTAGTGTTTATAGCAACCCTCAGTATTTGATACTAGTTCAGTTGCTAAGATTAGTAACTCGAAACGGGAGTTGCAGAATAAACAGAGACTAGTTAAGGGTGAAGTGACGATGTGTGTTGGAAGTGGTTCCAAGATTGATATGATCATCATCGCACAATCCCTATACTTTCAGGATTAATGTTGAACCTAAATAAGTGTTATTTGGTGTTTGCGTTGAGCATGAATATGATTTGATCATGTTTATTGTAATACGGTTATTCATTTAAGTAAGAGAATAAATTGTTGTTCTGTTTACATGAATAAAACCTTATATGGTTACACACCCTATGAAAATAGTTCATTGGATCTCGATCGTAGTGATACACATATTCATAATATTGAAACCAAAAGATGTGAAGTTAATAATGATAGTGCAACTTATTTGTGGCACTGCCGTTTAGGTCATATTGGTGTAAAGCGCATGAAGAAACTCCATGCTGATGGGATTTTGGAATCACTTGATTATGAATCACTTGGTGCTTGCGAACCATGCCTTATGGGCAAGATGACTAAAGACTCCGTTCTCCGGAACAATGGAGCGAGCAACTGACTTATTGGAAATAATACATATTGATGTATGCGATCCGATGAGTGTTGAAGCTCGTGGGGGGTATCGTTATTTTCTGACCTTCACATATGATTTGAGCAGATGTGGGTATATCTACTTGATGAAACATAAGTTTGAAACATTTGAAAAGTTCAAAGAATTTCAGAGTGAAGTGGAAAATCATCGTAAAAATAAAAATATGGTTTCTACGATCTGATCGTAGAGACAAATATTTGAGATACGAGTTTGGTCTTCAATTAAAACTATGTGGAATAGTTTCACAAATTCGTGCCACCTGGAACACCACAGCATAATGATGTGTCCGAACGTCATAACCCTACTTTATTGGATATAGTGCAATCTATGATGTTTCTTACAGATTTACCAACATCGTTTTGGGGTTATGCATTAAAGACAGCTACATTCACGTTTAAAAGGGCACCATCTAAGTCCGTTGAGACGACACAATCTGAACTGTGGTTTGGCAAGAAACCAAAGTTGTCGTTTCTTAAAGTTTGGGGTTGTGATGCTTATATGAAAAAGTTTCGTCCTGATAAGCTCAAACCCAAATCGGAGAAATATGTCTTCATAGGATACCCAAAGGAGACTGTTGGGTACACCTTCTATCACATATCTGAAGGCAAGTTATTCATTGCTGAGAATGGATCCTTTCTAGACAAGGAGTTTCTCTCGAAAGAAGTGAGTGGGAGGAAAGTAGAACTTGATGAGGTAACTGTACCTGCTCCCTTATTGGAAAGTAGTTCATCACAGAAATCTGTTCCTGTGACTACTAGACCGATTAGTGAGGAAGCTAATGATGATGATCATGTAACTTCAGATTAAGTTACTACCGAACCTCATAGGTAAAACCAGGGTGAGATCCGCACCAAAGTGGTACGGTAATCCAGTTCTGGAGGTCATGTTACTTGACCATGACGAGCCTACGAACTATGAGGAAGCGATGATGACCCCAGATTCTGCGAAATGGCTTGAGGCCATGAAATCTGAGATGAGATCCATGTATGAGAACAAAGTATGGACTTTGATTGACTTGCCCAATGATCGGCGAGCCATTGAGATTAAATGGATCTTCAAGAGGAAGACGGACGCTGATAGTAGTGTTACTATCTACAAAGCTAGAATTGTCGCAAAAAGGTTTTCAACAAGTTCAAGGTGTTGACTACGACGAGAGTTTCTCACTCGTATCTATGCTTAAGTCTGCCCGAATCACGTTAGCAATTGCCGCATTTTATGAAATTTGGCAAATGGATAAACAAAACTGCATTCCTTAATGGATTTATTAAAGAAGAGTTGTATATGATGCAACCAGAAGGTTTTGTCGATCCTAAAGGTGTTAACAAAATGTGCAAGCTCCAGTGATCCATCTATGGACTGGTGCAAGCATGTCGGAGTTGGAATATACGCTTTGATAAGTTGATCAAATCATATAGTTTTATACAGACTTGCGGTGAAGCCTGTATTTACAAGAAAGTGAGTGGGAGCACTACAGCATTTTTGATAAGTATATGTGAAAGACATATTGTTGATCAGAGATAATGTAGAATTATTCTGCAAAGCATAAAGGAATATTTGAAAAGAGTTTTTCAAAGAAAGACCTCAGTGAAGCTGCTTACATATTGAGCATCAAGATCTATAGAGATAGATCAAGATGCTTGATAAGTTTTTCAATGAGTACATACCTTGACAAGATTTTGAAGTAGTTCAAAATGGAACAGTAGAAGTTCTTTGCCTATGTTACAAGGTGTGAAGTTGAGTAAGACTCAAAGCCCGACCACGGCAGAAGATAGAAAGAGAATGAAAGTCATTCCCTATGCCTCAGCCATAGATTCTATAAAGTATGCCATGTTGTGTACCAGATCTGTTGTATACCCTACACTGTGTTAAGCGAGGGAATACAATAGTAATCTAGGAAGTAGATCACTGGACAGCGGTCAAAATTATCCTTAGTGGAATAAGGATATGTTTCTCGATTATGGAGGTGACAAAAGGTTCATCGTAAAGGGTTACGTCGATGCAAACTTTGACACTGATCCAGATGATTCTAAGTCTCAATCTAGATGCATATTGAAAGTGGGAGCAATTATCTAGAGTAGCTCCGTGCAGAGCATTGTTGACATAGATATTTGCAAAATACTTACGGATCTGAATATAACAGACCCGTTGACTAAAATTATCTCACAAGCAAAACATGATCACACCTTAGTACTCTTTGGGTGTTAATCACATAGCGATGTGAACTAGATTACTGACTCTAGTAAACCCTTTGGGTGTTGGTCACATATCGATGTGAACTATGGGTGTTAACCACATAAAGATGTGAACTATTGATGTTAGATCACATGGCGTTGTGAACTAGATTATTGACTCTAGTGCAAGTGGGAGACTGAAGGAAATATGCCCTAGAGGCAATAATAAAGTTATTATTTATTTCCTTATTTCACGATAAATGTTTATTATTCATGCTAGAATTGTATTAACCGGAAACATAATACTTGTGTGAATACATAGACAACCTAAACGTCACTAGTATGCCTCTACTTGACTAGCTCGTTAATCGAAGATGGTTATGTTTCCTAACCATAGACATGTGTTGTCATTTGATTAACGGGATCACATCATTAGGAGAATGATGTGATTGACATGACCCATTCCATTAGCTTAGCACCCAATCGTTTAATATGTTGCTATTGCTTTCTTCATGACTTATACATGTTCCTATGACTATGAGATTATGCAACTCCCTTTTGCCGGAGGAACACTTTGTGTGCTACCAAACGTCACAACGTAACTGGGTGATTATAAAGGAGCTCTACAGGTGTCTCCAAAGGTACATGTTGGGTTGGCGTATTTCGAGATTAGGATTTGTCACTCCGATTGTCGGAGAGGTATCTCTGGGCCCTCTCGGTAATGCACATCACATAAGCCTCGCAAGCATTGCAACTAATGAGTTAGTTGTGAGATGATGTATTATGGAACGAGTAAAGAGAGTTGCCGGTAATGAGATTGAAGTAGGTATTAAGATACCGATGATCGAATCTCGGGCAAGTAACATACCGATGACAAAGGGAACACTGTATGTTGTTATGCGGTCTGACCGATAAAGATCTTCGTAGAATATGTGGGAGCCAATATGAGCATCCAGGTTCCGCTATTGGTTATTGACCAGAGACACATCTCGTTCATGTCTACATTGTTCTCGAACACGTAGGGTCCGCACGCTTAAGGTTTTGATGATAGTTATGTTATGAGTTTATAAGTTTTGATGTACCGAATGAGTTTGGAGTCCCGGATGTGATCTCGGACATGACAAGGAGTCTCGAAATGGTCGAGACATAAAGATTGATATATTGGATGACTATATTCGGACACCGGAAGTGTTCCGGAGAAGTTTCGGATAAAACCGGACTACATGGGGGTTACCGGAACCCCCCAGGGGTTAATGGGCCACATGGGCCTAAAGTGGAGAAGAGGAGGGGCGGCCAGGGCAGGCCGCGCATCCCCTCCCCCTCTAGTCCGAATTGGACAAGGAGGGGGGCGGCGCCCCCCCTTTCATTCCTCTCCTCTCTCCCTTCCTTCCGCCTCTCCTACTTCGACAAGGAAAAGGAGGGAGTTCTACTCCCGATAGGAGTAGGACTCCTCCCTGGCGCGCCTCCTCCTGGCCGGGCGCCCCTCCCCTTGCTCCTTTATATACGGGGGTAGGGGGGCACCTCTAGACACAAGTTGATCTTCATGATCGTTCTCTTAGCCGTGTGCGGTGCCCCCCTCCACCATACTCCTCGATAATATTGTAGCGGTGCTTAGGCGAAGTCCTGCGATGGTAGAACATCAAGATCGTCACCATGCCGTCGTGCTGGCGGAACTCTTCCCCGACACTTTGCTGGATCGGAGTCCGGGGATCGTCATCGAGCTGAACGTGTGCTAAAACTCGGAGGTGCCGTAGTTTCGGTGCTTGATCGGTCGGGCCGTGAAGACGTACGAATACATCAACCGCGTTGTCATAACGCTTCCGCTGTCGGTTTATGAGGGTACGTAGACAACACTCTCCCCTCTCGTTGCTATGCATCACCATGATCTTGCGTGTGCGTAGGAATTTTTTGAAATTACTACGTTTCCCAACAGCTTCCTCCATTCCCATTACCATTCTTGGGGCCATTATGATTGTGCAAGCTACCTCCCCCATGGGTATGCTGAAAATGTCCTCGTAGTCTAGGGGTAAAATGTGGCTTCTGCTGAGCTCCAGAATTGTACTTCCCTTGTCCATACTTCCTCTTGTGGTTCTCAATTTGCTGCTGCTTCCCTTCAATCATAAGAGCATGATCTACCAACTCTTGGTAGTTGTTGAAGGTTGCTACCATCAACTGCATGCTCAACTCATCATTCTGTCCTTCCAGAAACTTCTCCTGCTTACCTGCATCTATAGCAACGTCATCTGGGGCATAACGTGCTAGCTTACTAAAGTCCTCCACATACTGGCCAACTGTCCGTCCTCCTTGGCGCAAGTTGTGAAACTCGCGCTTCTTCATCGCCATAGCTCCTGCTGAAACATGGGAAGTACGGAAAGCCTGCTGAAACTGGTCCCATGTGACAGTGTTGATAGGTAAAGTGGCTGTGAAATTCTCCCACCATGATGTTGCGGGTCCGTCAAGATGATGTGCGGCAAACTTCACCTTTTCTGCATCTGTGCATCCTGCCGTGGTCAACTCCCTTGCTGTCTTGCGGAGCCAATCATCTGCTATTATAGGCTCGGTGCTACTGGAGTACATCGGCGGATTCAGCCTAAGAAAATGGGCTAAGTGGTCAACAGGTGGTGGTGGTTGTGGGTTGTTGTTGTTGTTCCCCTGATTCTGATTCTGGACTAGCAACTTCATCAACGTATTCTGCTGTTGGATCAACTGAGTGAGCTCCGGTGGGAAGGTAAATCCGGGGTCATGTCTCGAAGGCATCTGGTGGGTTTAGAAAAGATGATATTTAAGAATAGAGAGGGGTCTAAAGAGAAAACACTACCCATATGCACATCAGGCAAAAGCAAACAATATCACTTCATTCAATCAAACAAGGGCATACAATCGGTCTAACTATCGCAAAAGTGCTCGGACTACTATATTTACATGGTGGAATACTACTACTGATGGGGTGGTCTACAAGAAATATTCTTCGGTTGCAGACTCCATGATATCTGCTCCAGCTTCATCAACAGAGTCATCATCGGTATCGTCTGGGTCCGAGTCAGTGTCGTCGATGATGATGTAGTCTTCCGGGCAAATCTCCTTGGGTTCTTCGTCTTCTTCTACTGGTGTAGGGCCTCCCATAAATATTCCGATCTTCATTGTTAGGTCGGCATTCTTATCCACTAGTACTTGGATTTCCTCTTCATAATCTTCACGTGTAGCTTGAGTTCTTCCTCCAGCTCCGTGATTCTTGTCCTCCCCTTCTTCAGATCTATCATATCTACGCACATCTGGTTCTCCTGTCGTCGAATGTGCTGGTTTAACTCCTGGATGAAAGCTGCGATTGATCTATCCTTCCTGGTGCTGATCATCTCTCATTGCTCATCTCGGCGCCCACAAATCTGGTAGATAGTATCTTTGAGATCATTGCGGTAAACTTCTCCAATAAGTCCCATGGCGATGTGAGCTGCCATGCTCTTTCCTAGACTCCAGGTTGGTGCATCAAAGGAAAACTCTATGGGCTTGGTGACTGGCATGAACGTCCTTCCTGGAACTTGAACTTGAATCATCCAGCGCTCCTCTTCCAGTAAAGTGGCGTTGTAGGTTCCGGTGAAACTTGGTACTCCGATGTTCAGGTATCTAGTGACTTCCTTCAAGTGACGTCCAAAGGGTGTATCTTCACCCGGTTGCGTGAACTTATTCCTTGCATCCGCCATCCTAAAAGAGTAGAAAAGATGAGGAGTCATAATGAGAAGAGTGAGTAGAGATCTAGGGCTTTAGCTTAGTGGTCGTGTCCTACAGTCAGCGTGTGCTCTGATACCATCTTGTAGCGACCAGACCTCAAACGGTCCAATCTCTATGCTCCAGTGTCATCCCTAGATCAGTAATACTGACACTGCACAGTACTTGAAGGATTTATAACAGAGTAGCAATCACACACTTATTACAACGACTATCTCAAAAGAGAACTTATTACAAAAATATGGCTTAAGGCCATCTAATAACGATAACAGTGGAAGGCTTGGAAGATAAGTGAGTCCATCAACTCCAACGGCATCACTGAGTATAGAACCATGACCTAAGGCACCTTACTCATTGTTTGAAAAGTCTGCAACATGAACGTTGCAGCCCGAAAATGGGTCAACACATGGAATATGCTGGCAAAGTAACACATAGAGAATAATGGAAGAATAAAGCTATACTACATGCATATTTGGCTGGTGGAAAGCTCTATGTTTACAGTTTTGCGTAAAGCCAATTTTTTCCTACTGCAAAGGAATAAAATTCATTTAACTATCATGGTAGTTGTTAAACATTGAGAGTGTAGACACCCTCTCAATACCAATTAAGCATCAACATTAAAACCCAACAATATTAATTAAAGTAACATGATGAGATTCACATGATAATCCAAGTACTAGATACTCAAGTTGTCCATAACCGGGGACATGGCTAACCATGATTAGTTTATACACTCTGCAAAGGTTTGCGCACTTTTCCCCACAAGACTCGATCTCCTCCGTTGGGATTCTCGCACTACATGGTGTTTGAGAAACGGATGACCGAGACATAGTCTTTCAGAAGCGCTAGGACCTTACGATCGGGTAGACCGTTACACCTACTTCCCCTACATATACTAGTCTACAACTATAAGAGCTCGCACGACTTAATCAACTATGCTAGAGCCCATAGTAGCTTGTGGCTACACACGGAAGTTTCTAGTATGAATAATCTCATGATCCCTTTGAGCCTGGGTGGCGGTCCAAAAGAAAAACAAGCAATCGCTGGAATACCCAGGTGCCTCAATCCACCCAGATGTGTGTTTAAGTTGCCACCTTAGATAAACAATTAATTTAACAATCTCACATCTGTCATGGAAACGCTCACCCAATCCACGTCTACTAGCATAGCATAGCAATATAAGCAAACGTAGAAGTAACTCCCAAAGGTTTGATAATAAAACAGGTAATAGGTTCTACCTCATCTACTTCCCAAAACCCACAATTTAATTTGATTCCTAATCATGCAATTGTCTGAGGATTGATCTAATGCAATAAAAACTGGGTAGTAGGAGGTATGATCAAAGTGTTACTTGCCTTCATGATGATCCGCAAAACCTAGCGATTCGAAGTAGCAAGCGGCGCACTCCGGGTACACTATCGCAAACAAACAAGCATACAATAAGTACTCATCTAATGCACAGGTAAAACTCAAATGAGAGGTCTAACCAAAAAGTTAAACTTAAGAACTCCGGTTGGCAAAAACAATCAAATCGAACGAAACAACGAAAGACAAACGGTGAAAGAAACAAACTTCGTTTACTATTCTGAATCTAGGTCAGATTTTACAGAGCCAAAAACTTGTCTGAGTTGGTTAAATGGAAAGAGGGTTTCGAGGCGAAACTCCAGGCGCTTGAATCGCCTGATTCCGATAAAGGAGCGAAAAGTTGTACTAAAACGAAAATTGGATCAGAAATCGCAATCACAAATAATCGCGGAAAATCCGAGAAAAAGAAAAACGACGAACAGATTAACGAACGAACGTTTGTTATTTGGATCTAAATGATGAACGCGTTCGTTAAAACGAACGAATGAGCGAACGCTCGCTCATTAAACTAAACCTGAAAATAAACCGAACCAGAAGAAATAATTAAAAAACGGATCTAGGTTTTCGAAAAAAAAACCGATCGGTTTTCTCCGTGAAAACCGAGGCAACGGCTGGCGGCGGGTTTCTGCGCGGCTCCGGTGCGGCGGCGGCGGCAGGTGGCGATGGCGGGTGGCGGCGACGGCGGGCGGCGGCGGCGGCTGGCGAGGCGAGGGGGGGCGGCGGCTAGCGCACGGATCGAGGCGAGGCGGCGGCGGCTCCTGGCGGCTCGGGTTTCAGGCTGGGGCGCCACGGCTCCGCTCGGGCCCTCGCGGCTTTTAAGGGCCGACCGGGCCAGGTGTCCTAGTCGGACACGGCCCGGTTAGGTCGGTTCGATTCTTTTTTTAAAAAATAATTTCACGGAGAAAAACAAATAAAAGTAATACTAAACTGACTCCAAACATCCCGAAATAAATTTTCCCCGGCTTATAAAATCAAGCCGCACAGGATGAACATTTATTTGAGGCCTAAATGTAATTTTGAAAAAAGCACATTTTTTCCTAAATTCAAATGAAATAGCAAATAAAACCAAAATAAAATCTTATTTGATTTTATTATTAAATCCTCAATATTTCTTTATTTTTGGAAAGTCAATTTATTCCCTCTCTCATATTTTTGTGATAGAAATAATTGAAGATAAAATAAATAAAATTAAATGATCCTATTTTCAAAATTTGAGAAAACTCAAATATGAAAATAAAGAAATCCCCAACTCTCTCCGAGGGTCCTTGAGTTGCGTGAAATTTCTAGGATCAACCAAAATGCAATAAAATATGCTATGCAATGATGATCTAGTGTATAACATTCCAAATTGAAAATTTGGGATGTTACACTGCAGCAAGCCAGCTTTGACTCAGTGGCTATCCTGAACTACGACTACAAGTAACTCTTTTCAGGTGGCGCACACGAGTCCACATATTCACCATATCAATACACCACTATGGATCCGCTCCCGTCTCCCTACGAGAAGGCCATCCATAGTACTCACGCTTATCTTGCGCATTTTAGAGTGTCCCCTTTCACTTGTCTATGAAATGTATAGGCAACCAGAGGTCCTTTACCACGGACGCGACTATTCGAATAGATGATGTTAACCTTGCAGGGGTGTACTTCTTCACACACGCTCTCGCCACTTACCGCCATGTACACGTTATGTACCTCGGCAACCTTCAAGCGGAAGCCTGGCGAGGGTGTCGGCCCCGACCTAACTAACCACAAAAGTACCTAGTCCAGGTTTATCGCCTATTCATGTTCCATCCGCAGGGAATCCGGCCGAGGATTCCACACACGGCCCCGAACGATGTGTTCACGGTTCCCGAGGCACCAAATAGGCGTCCCGATACACCGTGACACGTGCCTACCATATCACAGCCCTCCCCTCGGGTCAGCGCTGTGCACGCCTCCAGCATACTACAAACACCAGAAACTACTTGCAACACCCGGACAGAGGATAGTGGCGGTTAATAAGTCGAGAGGGTCCACTGGTTTCAGGCCCAACGCGTGGTAGTAGCTGTTCATGGATCACAAACATAGAACTCAGTTCCTGAGGACGGTTTCAATGAGACAACCCACCATGTGCTCCTACATGGCCTCTCACCGCTACCTTTACCAAATTGTGTTCACACACTTAGCTCACACAAAGTAGGACATGTTCATCACCATTCCAATTCATCCTAGACGAATCAGACCTGACTCAACTCTATGTAGTAGCAGGCATGACAAACAAGCTTGAATGAGTAGGCACATCAGGGCTCAAACAACTCCTACTCATGCCAGTGGGTTTCATCTATTTACTGTGGCAATGACAGGTCATGCAAAGGAAAGGGGTTTAACTACCGCAACATGTAACAATTGAATCGTTGTTGTCCTAATGCAGTAAAAGAGAGCAGGAGCGAGAGAGTGGGATTGTATCGGAATGAACAAGGTGGTTTTGTTTGCCTAGCCCTTTTGAAGATAGTATAGTTCTTCATCGGTGTCATCGATCTCATCGTCGGAACTACATCCACTGAGAGGGGACAAAAACCGGCAAACAGAGAAAGAACACAATCAATGCAATGCAACAATATGATGCATCATCATGACATGGCAATATGCTGTGATTTGGGCTAATGCAACAGAAAGTCACTTTAATTGAAGTGGAATTCAAAGCTAGATCAAATTCCAACTCCAAATCTATTATCAATTTTGTCCTAATCATGTTTCATCCTAAACAGTGAGGTTAACTTGCTCAAACATGCATGGAAATGTTACAGATGGATGGATTGGATATTCCTGATCATTTTTCATATATAAATCTTTTCATTCTGAACTATAGATTATTTTCTATGATTTATTGAAATTTAGGCCTTTTTCTGGAATTTCCTGGATTATTTTTAATCCAGAAAATGATTAACTGCGTCAGCACTGCATCATTGTGATGTCAGCAGGTCAACGGGGCGGTTCAGGTCAAACCTGACCAATGGGTCCCATGTGTTAGTGACTGTGGCTAATCCTAATTTAATTTAAACCTAAACTGGTTTAGTTAACAGGGCTAGCCCCACGCGTCAGTGACCCAGGGTGGTCAAATCCGGTCAGCAGGGTCAAACACGGCGGCGTTAAGCCACTGGCAAGGTCCGAGATGGCAGAGGGCGTCGTAAATCGTCCACAGAGCACCATTTGATGTGTGGTTTTCTCCTACGTGCTCCTGGGAGTGAGCTGCATCGAACGCAGGTAGCGGCTGGAGCTGGGGTGGCCTGGGTCATCCGTAGCGAGCACGAATGCGGCGGCCGGCATTCGGGTGTTCATGGGATCGGTGCTACGGTGCGCAAACGAGTGCAGCGAAGCACTAGGGAGGCTCTACGCACAGCGGTGAGCATGTTGGACGTACGGCCGGGACCAAATGGTCACCGGAGCATCACGGGCGACGAGCGCAGGTGGCGGCATGTTCGGTCACAGGCGAGATGGCGGCTACGACATGCAAATGATGCAAAGGACAGGGGGTTAGGTGGAGGAGCTCACGGCGGATGCGAGGAGATGCTCAGCGGGATCGGGGAGGCGTCAGAGAGGGTGCAAGGTCATCGGCGATCTCGACGGCCGAAGGGAGAAGACAACGAGGTAGCCGGCGATGCAGGGCGTCTGACGATGCTTGACTTGGCGACTAGGTCGAGGACGTTGAGGCGGACCCTTTGGGCACATCGGCGAGGCGAGGTAGTGGCGGTGGCCGCGGAAGCAGCAAGCGGCGGCGACGGCGTGTTCGGTGGTGCTGGTGCTGCGGGGAGGGAACTAGAGGAGAGGGAGAGAGCTCCAGAGTGAGGGGAGAGGCAGAGGGGGTCGAGGCCATTCCTGTGGTGCGGAGACAGCGCGAGGGGGGAGCAGGAGGTGGAGCTCGGGCATGTGCGCGTCGACACGCCTCTGCCTATTGGCAGAGGTTGAAGACAGTGGGGCTCCTAGTGGGCTGGGCCAGTTGGCTGGGCTGCCAAGTGGGCTGCACAGGCAGGTATGTCCAAGTAAGTTACAGGTAAGCACTCTTTTCCTTTTTTTTCAGTTTTCTATTTCTTTTATTCTGTTTTAAATTAGTAAAAATACTAATTCATTTTGTAAAATCCTCAAAATAATTGTGGGCAATGCTTGGATTATTTCCAACAACCCAAAACTAGTTTCAGAATTATTAGAGCATTTACAAATATTTAGAGGATTTAAATGCTCCAATTCAAATACGATATGAGTTAATTCCAAGATCCAGAATGTCCTAGAAATATATTCATCATTTTTTGCAGAGGTTTTCACCTTTATCAGAAATCATGAACATTTTCAAAGGGCATTTTGGGTTCTTTGAAAAAGATTTTGGATTGAACCTAGTTGAATTCCATTTGGTTCTAGGGTTTGAACATCCCCATTTCAAGTTTCAAATTAAAATAGACATGATGAAACAACCAAGCTAGTCCAAGTGCATAGCAAGGCTAGGGACCTGACACTGGTAGCTGTTGTTGTAGGAGAACTCGACATATGGGAGGCAATCTTCAAACTTCATACCGAAACAGATGACACAAGCTCTGAGCATGTCTTCGAGGATTTGATTGACTCTCTCGACTTGGCCGCTTGTTTGAGGATGGAAAGCCATGCTGAAGCGAATGTTGGTGCCCATAGCCTTCTGGAAAGAGTCCCAGAACTTGGAAGTGAAAATGCTTTCATGGTCTGAAGAGATCAATTGCGGAATTCCATGCAACGAAACAATTCTGGAGGTGTATAGCTATGCCAACTGAGCTGCCGTGATAGATTCTTTGACTGGAAGGAAATGAGCCAATTTTGTAAGCTTGTCGATGACAACGAAGATAGCATCATTCCCACGCTTGGACTTTGGAAAGCCAGTGACAAAGTCCATTTCAATATGATCAAACTTCCATTCTGGAACAGCAAGAGGTTGGAGGAGACTAGCTGGTTGTTGATGTTCTACTTTCACCCTTTGACAGACATCACATTCATTCACGAATTGATCAATCTCTCGCTTCATTCGAGTCCACCAATACGATTGCTTGAGGTCATGGTACATCTTCGAACTACCTGGGTGAATCGAAAGAAGAGAATTGCGCGCTTCGTTCATTATGACCTTCCTAAGTGTCGAAGTAAACGACCACATGTAGCCTCATCTACTCCCCATGGCGATTCAATACATGGGGGCCGGTTGCACCCCTCGAACCCCAAGAATGAAGTACCACCCTCTCTCGGCCAGCTGGTGGCATTGGCTGGCTGCCGGCGGGCGGCGCTCTTCAGAAGGAGGCCATGAGATGGCCTACTCCTGGCAGGCGGCTTCCTGAGAGGCTGGCTCCTAGCAGGCAGCCACTCATGCCCTCAAAGATTGCACCACATTAAGGCGACGAGACGGGTGTGGCTAAAGTGCAGCCTGCCACCCCCGAATCCAGGGCCAGGTGTGGCCACAGTGTTGCGTACCAAACGGACATCCCCGTCTGGCGCGGCACTGTTGCCATGCGGCCCATGACATCACTCATGGCAGAGAAGACCATGCCCCCCATTAGGGGCTGTCGGTACGGCCCGCTGGCAGCGGGCCCTACCTGTTCGTAAGAAGCCGGAAGGCGGCAAGCCACGACCAGCCGGCGCAGGAGGAGGCCGACTCCCAGCAGGCGGCCCTCCCTCTCCCTCAGAGTTTGTGCGCCATTAACCAGAAGAGATGGGGAATGGCTACAGTGAATGCCCGCCAGGCGGCGCCACTGTAGCCACACTCTCCCCCGCAAAGCACACATCATCAATGGCATCGCCACAGTGTTAAGCTGTCGGCAGGACCCACAAGCGGCGGGCACGGCTTGTCGGTGAAGTAGAAGACAACCGGCGGGACCCACCAGGCGACAGGCCCCAGCGACCGGTGGAGAAGCCGGCAACCATAGACACTGATAGTCGGGACCTACACCCGGCCAAATTACCATTGTACCCCTAGAGTGTAGGCCAATATAAACCCCCCCAGGGCACCCGCGCAAAGGGTTTAGACTTTAGACACACACACCCATAGAGAGAGGAAGCTTGGGCTAACCTTGTTCTTCTTCCCCCTCTAGAGAAACAGCTCAAGGAGCAAGCTTATAGCCACCATTGTTGTTTGAGTGATCATGCGGAGATCCCGCAGAGCAGGACTAGGGGTGTTATTTCCTAGGAGAGCCCCGAACTTGAGTAAAGTTCACTGGCTTACGTGTCTACGCCTCATCCCGTTTCCTGGCACCGGCGACGTCTTACTATCCCCCACCATGATAAGCCATCCTTTGGCATATGTCTCACGACACCCCCGACATTTGGCGCCCACCATGGGGCTTGGTGCACCGTCGTCTGGAGATCTGTTCTGGACGGGAACCTTGTTCCTCCCTAGCGAGCGCAGCCAGCCTGGCACGCCCGATGGCACTTGCGCTGACGCGCTGCTTGGCGTGGAAGTCTCCTGCGTGGCAACCTGCCTCACCGATCTTGTTGGCGAGATCTTCCTCTCCGACGAGCCCGCGCCCGTTGCGGGCGCACTCAGCTCCAAGAGTTGCTTCGTCGACCTCCTCGACAAGCTCCACATTGCCAACGAGCCCGCTACCGACTTGGAGTCGGTTGGCTCCACCGAAACGATGCTTGTCGACACTGATACGGCCTCCTTCGACTCCTTCCCCACGAACGTGGTGGTCATCGACGACCCGTTCCCTCGTGCGGAGAGCGGCGGCAGCACCGTCACGGAGGTGCTTGTCATCAGCCACGATGGGGCTTCCGGAGGAGCCGTTCAGGACCCATTGCAGGCGGCAATGCGGGATGTGTCCACGCCCATTGCGACAGACGCAGATGCCGGGACGCTGGAAGCTTGCCGCGTCTCGCTTGTTGAGACGCCTCTCCAAGGCCTTCCAGCGCGACGTTGACCGCGCTGTTGGTGGCACGCCGACTGCTGGCAGGCCCAGCCGCATGGGCATGGTCCGGCAGCGAGGCCGTGCCGTCGCCAGCATGTTTGGAGTAGACCGCCCTGTCAACGCTACGCCCATGGAGAACATATGCGCTGCCCAGGCGGCAGCAGACGAGCTGGATCACCTGGAGGGTGACGAGCGTCGCTACATGATGGAGCATGTTCAGCAGCTTATCGATGTGGCAGCCGCCTGGCAAGAAGTCGGTTGCCGTGTAGAAGAGCCCGGCCAACGGGTGGAGAACCCGCCCCTTCGCCAAGAGCATGGCGCAACTTCCCGGACACCGACAGGCGGCGTCCGCGACAGACGAGACAAGGAGCCGGCTGCCAGCCGCAGCGGACTCGCATCACCATCGAGCGCGACCAAGACGGCCGCCCATGAGCAGTAGAGCAATGGGGCGACTATCCGCCACCACCGCCTCCTCGAAGGGAGAGGCGTGTTTCCCCGCTGCCTGTTGACCACCCGACACTCGGCGAATGACTAGGCCACCAAGAGGGAGTCAGAGAGAACGACGCCCGCCACCGAATTGACCGCCTGGCGCGATCCTTGGCTCTAGAAGTAGAAGACGCAATGGGCCTCCCTTTCTTCGGCCCCCGCATTCGCGACGAGCCCTTCCCCAAAGGGTTCTCGCTCCCAAGAGACACGCCCAAGTACAACAGCTCCGTGAAGCCAAAGGATTAGTTGGTGGACAACTCCATAGCCGTCAGCATAGCAAACGGTAACAAGCGTGTTGCCGTGAAGTATGTCCCGCTCATGCTCCAGAGCATGGCCTGGACGTGGCATAACAGCCTCAAGCCCTACAACGTCAACAACTGGGTGGATTTCACCAAAGTGTTCATTCGCAACTTCACCAACACCTATAAACGGCCGCCCAAGCCCTGCTAGCTCTTGCTATGCGTTCAAGGCCCAGATGAGTCCACCCGCGACTACCTGATGTGGTGGGCTGAACTGCGCAACTCCTGTGAAGGGGTGCACGAGGTCCAGGCGATCGAGTACTTCACAGCCGGGTGCCGAGAGGGCACCCTGCTTAAGCACCGAGTCCTCTGCGATGAGCCTGCTACACTCGATGAACTGTTGATCATACCATACAAGTACGCCACTGCCAACTCCTCCATGAAGTCGGAGCTCCAAGTGGACACTTCCGGAAAGGTGCTCCCTCCGGCCCCAGAATGCCGGCTACCAAAAATAGTCAGCTACAACTGCCAAATGACAACAAGTGCAAGGCCCCGTCGCCGGCTTCCACTAGCCGGCAGGTGGCGATAGTCGAAGATCAGCAACCTGAAGGACAACCCGGCCCCAAGAACCAGAAGGGCGGCAAGCCTGCTTAGCTACCCGCCTTCTCCTACAAGCAGACCCTTGATGCTCCCTGCAAGTTCCACAACGGCACGAAGCCATCCAATCACACCACCCGGAAGTGCCACTGGCTCACCCGAATCTCCAAGGGCAAAGGACTTTTGCCCCCTCTACCTGCTGGCCTGCCTCCTCCTCCTCCTCAGCAGCCGGCGGCCCGACTAGCAGTCGGCGCCATTCAAGATGACTACCCCGAAGAGCATGGAGCCTACGTCGTCTTCACCAGCATGGCAGACGATCGCGCAGTCGGCGTCAGCAGCACTGAGAGGTGAACACCGTTTCTTCAAGTGCTCCAGAATTCATGCATTCGTCTTAGAAGCCCATCAGCTGGAGGCTGGCTGACCACCTGTAGGTAGTGCCCTCTCCAGGTTCTTCTGCTCTGGTGCTGGATGCCACCCTTGCAATGGAGAGGCGAGCTGCTCCTTTCTCCCGAATTCTGATAGATGGCGGCAGTAGCATCAACATCCTATACCGCGATACCATGGAAAAGTTATGCATTAAAGAGAGGCAGCTCCAGCCCAGCCGGACTGTTTTCCATGGTATTGTGCCCGGCTTGTCCTACTCACCAATCGGCAAGGTCAAGATAGATGTCATCTTCGGAGACAAGGATCACTTCCGCTGCTAGGCGATTTGGTTTGAGGCGGTGGGCCTCGAGAGCCCTTATCATGTAATCCTGGGCCGGCCGGCTCTAGCCAAGTTCATGGTGGTGCCACACTATTCCTACCTCAAGATGAAGATGCCAGGGACCAAGGGCAATATCATGATATATGAAGACTATGAGAAGTTGGTCGATTGTGCCACAGCCGGGAGCCGGCTGGTCGAATCCCTTATGATTGCTGCTGAGAAGAAGCTCCTGGACCGGGTGGTGGCCAAGACCAGCAAGCAGCCGAACATGTCACCAGAGCCCAAAGAGTCAGAGACCCAGGGCTCATTCCAGCCGGCCAAAGAGACGAAGAAGATTCCCTTGGACCCTGAGCACCGGGAAAGGCACGCTGTCATAGGGGCCAACCTTGACAGCAAATAGGAAAGTGAGCTCGTCATTTTCCTCCGTGAGAATCGGGACATCTTCGCATGGTCTCCCAAGGACATGCCGGTTGTTCCGACGGATTTCGCCGAGCACAAGCTACATGTCAGATCAAATGCCAAGCCGGTCAAGCAACCCCTCCGCCGACTGTCGGAGAAGAAAACAAGAATTGTTAGTGAAGAGATAGCCCGGCTTCTGGCAGGCGGCTTCATCATGGAAGTATTTTTTCTAGAGTGGCTCGCCAACCCAGTCCTTGTACTAGAAAAGAACAACAAGTGGCGCATGTGCATTGATTACACCAGCCTCAATAAAGCTTGTCCCAAGGATCCATTTGCTTTGCCTCGGATTGACCAAGCGATAGACTCCACAGCCGGATGCGAGCTGTTGAGTTTTCTGGATGCTTATTTAGGATATCACCAGATCAAGTTGAACCCGACACACCGCCTGAAGACCACCTTCATCACACTATTCGGAGCCTTTTGCTACCTGACAATGACATTTGGCTTGAGAAATGCCAATGCCACCTTTCAGCGTTGCATGGAGAAGTGCCTCCTCAAGCAACTCGGCATAAATGCCCACGTCTATGTAGACGATATTGTGGTGAAGATGGAGAAGCGCTGCACCCTCTTGGAAGATCTCAAGGAAACTTTTGAAAATCTGTGCCGGTTTCAGATCAAGCTCAACCTGGAGAAATGCATCTTTGGGGTACCAGCCAGCCAACTCCTTGTGTTCCTGGTTTCAGAACGCAACATTGAGTGCAACTCCGTGAATATCAAAGCCATTGAGAGAATGGAGAGGCCCACCCGACTACGAGACATTCAGAAGTTCACCAGTTGCTTGGAATCCATCAGCCTCTTCATCAGTTAGCTGGGTGAGAAGGCTCTCCCTCTACACCAAATCATGAAGAAAACCACTCACTTCAAGTGGAACGATAAGGTGGACAAGGCCTTTCTCCAGTTAAACAAGATGCTGACTACCCCGCCTGTCCTGGCGGCCCCAGCTGCCAAAGAGCCCATGTACCTCTACATCGCCGCCACCAGCCGGGTGGTGAGCATTATCATAGTAGTGGAGCGCCTAGAGGTCGGCAGGGCACAGCCAGTCCAGAGGACTGTGTATTACTTGAGTGAGGTGTTGTCCACCTCAAAGCAGAACTACCACCACTACTAGAAAATGTGCTACGGTATGCACTTTGCCGCCAAGAAGATCAAGCCCTATTTTCAAGAGCACCCCATCACGGTTCTCTGCACTGCTCCACTTGCCGAGATCATAGGCAGCAGAGATGCGTGTGGCCGGGTGGCCAAATGGGCCATCGAGTTGGCCCCCTACGCCATCTTCTACCAGCCACGCACCGCCATCAAGTCCCAAGCACCGGCCAACTTACTCGTTGACTGGGCCGAGACCCAGTACCTGCCGCCTGATCCAGACTCCACCCATTGGCAGATGCACTTTGATGGCTCAAAAATGCACACCGGCTTCGGAGCCGGTGTTGTCCTCACTTCTCCAAAAATGTGGCCGAGTATGAGGCGCTAGTACACAGCCCCCGGCTGGCCAAAGAGATCGGCATCCACCGGATCTTGTGCTACGGTGACTTCGACTTGGGGGTCCAATAGTCGTCGGGGGACTGGGACGCCAAGGATGCAAATATGGCAAGTTACCGCTTCCTCATTCAGCAACTCAGTGGATATTTTGAGGGGTGCGAGTTCCTTCACGTGCCACGGAACGAAAATGAGCCAGCTGATGCCCTGGCACGGATCGGCTCCACCCGTCAAGCAATACCAGCCGGCGTCTCCCTTCAGTGCCTCCGCAAGCCATCAATCAAGCCTTCTAAGAATCTGAGTCTATCTTCGTGCCGGCTATTCCCGAAGCAGTCGGATCCAACACAAGGGCTTCAGCAGCCGGCCCGGGGAGTTCGGCAGGCGGCACGGGGACTGCGGCAGTCGTACCTGGCCCGGTACTTCACAATCCGGCCCAGGGGCTGCAGCAACCAGCTTGGGGACTTCACCAGACGGCTCAAAAACTGCAGCAGCCGCACCCGGCCCGGGGAGTTCACAGCTCGGCCCGGGGGCTGCGGCAGTCGGCCCAGAGACTTCAACAACTCAACAAGCGGCGGCCGGCCCCAAACCGCCACCTCCTAACCCAACCGCCCTAGTACAAGTGGCTGTAGTGGCAGTAGAAGAAATTCAAGCATCGTCATGGGCACAGCCCATCCTTAAGTTTCTGATTACCAGGGAACTGCCAGCTGACGAGATCTCGGCCCGACAAGTGCAGCGCTGGGCAGGTGCCTACATGATAGTAAAGAGAGAGCTTGTCAGGCGCAGCATGAACGGAGTATTCCAACGCTACGTAGACCAGAGAATGGTCAAGCAATACTCAAAGATATCCACCAAGGCGAGTGCGGCCACCACTCGAACTCTAGATCCCTTGTCGCCAAAGCTTTCCGCCATGGCTTCTTCAGGCCGACTTCTTTGGAAGATGCCAAGGAGTTGGTCAAGCATTGCAAAGGGTGCCAGAAGTTCAGCTCCAAGCAGCATCTACCGGCTTCTGCACTCAAGAACATCCCCCTTACCTGGCATTTCACCGTGTGGGGGCTCGACATGGTGGGACTATTCAAGACAGCATGCGGCGGCATGACCCACCTGCTTATCCTTGTGGACAAATTCACCAATGCATCGAAGCAAAACCAATCAAGAAACAGAATGGTCCGACTGCTGTGACCTTCATTGCAAGCATCACCAACCGATACGGTGTACCACATAGCATCATCATCGACAATGGCACAAACTTTGCCAAGGGCGCCCTGGTCCGTTTCTACGCGACGCAGGGCATCCGACTGGACTTAGTGTCCGTTGCCCGCCCGCAGTCAAATGGCCAGGTCGAGCGAGAAAATAGCCTTATCCTCTCTCGCATCAAGCCCCGATTGGTCGAGCCTATGGAGCGATCGGCCGGCTGCTGGATCGATGAGCTTCCGGCCGTCCTCTAGAGCCTCCGCACAACTCCGAACAAGTTGGGCGACGCCTTGGCACCCTCCTCAGTCAGCTCGGGGAGGAAGATGATGGTGTCCGTGTACTCAGCGATCGCCGCAGCACGACGATAGAGGTCGGGCGCCACCACCGCCAGCTCTTCAGCGGCTTCAGCTCGGACGGTGGTCAGTTGGTTCAGGTTCAGCCCGGGGTACCACCCCTTGACGAACACCAGAGCCCGCCGTGCGCCTGCCCGGGCTGCGGAGCCCTTCCATGCCTCGAAGCGGCCAATGGCCATCTCCAACCAGTCAAAGGTCTGACTGGAGGTGCGCAGAAGCGGAGTACTTGGACGGAGGGCGGAAACCACCTGAGCTTCGGTGCACTGCAGATGGCGGAGTGCTCGGCGAGCTTGAATGGCAAGCAGTTGCTCGGCGAGGGTCCGAGGGGCGTTGGGTGCAATTTATGCACCAGCCAGCCTTCGTTCGTCATGGCGGGCCTCGATTGCCTGGCTGGCGGCAACGGCATGACCAGGGAAATACTCTGCACAAGAAGAAAAAAGAAACTTAAAGTCGTAAGTCCGGCTTGAAAGAGAGATCGGCAGATGGAAGAAAGGGAAGAATGGCTTACCATCGAGCATGTCCTCAATCTCGCCGTAGCCGTCGGTCAAGGCCTTCTCCTTGTCGACCCAGCTCGAGCGCTGGGTCTTGAACTCAGCCTCGAGCGCCTTCTTCGCGTCCTGGAGCTTCTGCAGCTTCGCCTGGTGCTGGTCCACCTGGTCAGCCAATTTCTTGGCCAGGCGGTCGAGCTCCTCCTCCATCCGGTTGTGCTCCTCCTCCTTGGCATGCAACGCGGTTTGCGCTTCGCCCAGGCGCTGCTGCAAGTCGGCATTGGCTCTTGCGGAAGACCAAAAAGAAAAGACAATCAGCAAGATAGCAAAAGAAAAAAGAGTGGTCGCTGGAAGATCCGGCCCGACTGCTCAGCAGTCGGCCCAAATCTCGGGGGATACACCCTGCGGATGCACTGGCGCGCCCCCGCGTGAATAAGGAAGAAGTACTTACGCTGACTATCGGTCAGTTCAGTGGTCCGCTTCGCCAGGTCCTGGACGTGAGAGTTGAAGGCGGCCGTACGGAAGTTATGATAGTCCTGCAACCAAGACAAGAGAAGAAAGAAGAAGAGGTTAGCACTCGGAACTTACCTTAAGTTCCGAGCCACCTGCTTAGCAGCCGACCCAGTGCTCGGGGGCTACACCCATTGGGTGCGCTAGAGCGCCCCCACAGAAGATTCCAAGAAAAATGTAAGGCTCAAGAGACATAGCCGGATGGCGACCCGCGTCGCCAGGAAGTCCTTAGTGTACTGTTGGAGGGCGGTGCTTCGGGCCTGGAGATGGGCCTGGACGTCAATGGCGGCACAGTTCAGCACATTTTTCCCGCCTCCGGGAGTCCATTCCGGTGGAGCAGCGCTACTGGCTTCGGCATCGGGGGCTGAAGAGCTCGCGGCCCCAACTTCCAGCGACCTTGGCACCGACACCGCTTTCTCCGGGCGACGACGCCCCTGAGTGCAGACCACCAGGGCAGAGCCCACCACCAACTCGTTACCGGCTGGTGGAGCCGACGGCTCCTCTGGCCGGCTGTTGGGCGCGTTAGCAGTCGGCGCTTGCAGTGGCTCCTCCGCCCCCAAGATGATGGCATCGCCTTCTCCACCTTCCGTGACCGGCTGGTCGTCGACCATTTCCGCTCGTTCCTTGGCCGGGACATCGGCCCGGGCCTTGGCGGCCATGTTCTCCTCTTCCTTCGCCGCCACCGCCTTCTGCCGCTCGGCCTCTTCCCGCTCCTCACACACCTCCCGTGCATTCCTCTTTGTTGCTATCTGGAGCTTGGTGCATGGGTTTATGCGGTGGGTGTTGCCAGAGCTTTCCATCCCCCCAATGATGGAAGCAGAGGCCGACCGCTCAAGAGAGAGCGGACCCCTGATCAAAGAAAAGACAAGGAGAAAATTCAGAAAGCATCGTTGCAAGAAAGGCAAAGGAAAAAATGCGAGGGTAGTCAAAGTACTTACACGGATACTACTGGGGGCTGCTTTGGGGCCCTTGTGAATTGGGCTGCCTTCGCGGCGGCCTCATGCCGCCTGGTCGCAGCGGCCGGGTTCCTCCGCTTCTTCGGCCGGCTGCCGAACAACGGCCTGGCGGCCACGCCTCGACCCCGCCTCCTCCGGAGCCGCCTGCTCCGTTGCCGCCGCCTGTGGCGTCGTCTTCCTCCAAGGCGGCCACCCCCAGGTCGTGGTCGTCCACATCACTCACCTCCCGGTCCGGCAAGTATTCTTGGCCCACCTCCACGGCATAGGCTGCTGACTGGGATGAGAGGATCTACGCGAGTGATTGATTGATTAGGCGGCAAAAAGAAGAACTCAGCAGATGAGAAGAAAAAGAGTTGAGGACTTACCGCAAGCGGGGGATCTACTTGGGAGTACGGCCGCTTGCCGAACTGCCACTCTACCTCCAAGAGCTTGCAGCTTGAAATGAAGTTTACCAGGCGGGCCACCTCCGCGTCCGGCATCTCCTTGGTGCACATCAGGCTTGGGTCTCGGTGCCCGCTCATCCGGCTAATCAGGTGTGGCCGGGTTTGGAGGGGGAGCAACCGGCACGCCACGAAGGCGGTCAGCAGGTCCGACGCCTTCAGGCCTTCCGACTCCGTCATCTCCCGAAGCCAAGCAATGGCGGCAAGGGTGGCGGCCGATAATGCCTTCGGCTTGAAGGTTCAGTTGGTGCGGGGTTCGGCAGGCGGGCCAGCCTTGTACGCTGGCAGGTTGATGAAGTCATGCTCCGGGTGGACGTTCTTCACATAGAAGTATGACCGCTGCCAAAGCTTTACCAACTGCATCAGGCTGATGGCCGGGAAGCAGTTCCCGGCACCCGGTGGGCGCACTGCGACGAAGGCGCCACACTAAGCCACCTCGTTCTTGGCAGCAGTGCCAAGCTTGGTGTAGAAGAATTCTCCCCACAACTCGAGGGTGGATGAATGCTAAGATAACCCACGCAAAGGGTGAAGAAGGTCGATAGCAGCACCACCGTATTAGGCGTCAGGTGGTGCGGCTAAATGCAATAGAAGTGGAGAAAGGCCAGGAGGAAATCGCTCGCCGGCATCCCAAAGCCGCGGATGAAGTGCGAGCGGAAGACGATCCACTTGCCTTCTTGCAGCACCGGGAAGATCTCCTCCTCGGGCGGCGAGCGTGCCCGGACGTAGTTCTCGCCGGGCGGCCGCCGAGTTTGGCGGAGGAACATGATGTGGTCTTCGTGCACGTTAGAGCCATCCCACGCTCCGGCCCACGCCATGGGACTCGGGTTCGACGAAGGCGAAGAGCTTGGGCGAGCGAGCGGACTCGCGGTGGTGCGGTAGCTCCATAGGCGAGGCGCGCTCGTCGACTAGGAGCCACGGCGGCGCTTCAGCAAGGTAGCGGAAGAGTAGCAGCAGCGTGAGGAAGAAGGGAGAGGGGAGAGTGGGGGCGCGTGTGCGTCTACCACCCCTCACCTCCCCCTACTTATAGCCCCAGGCGGCGAAGCCGAAGGGACAAGAACATGGGGGTCGTGGGATTAACTGTGCCCACGCCCCCACGACCCCGCTTATACCAAGTAGTAACAACGTGTAGTTACTGCGCGGCGGGATTCCAACTGTTCACGTCGACCGCACCAGATCTGCGTGCGCGCCGAGGCATGGTAGTGGCGGGCCCCAGCCTAAGGCGACGTACCGTCACGCGCATTGGCTGGCGCGCCACTCGGCTCCCGCCGTGACGTTTCAAAATCATCAGGTGGTCCACCAGGCCGCGGCCGGGTTGTACCAGTCGGCACTTCAAAGGGCGGACGAAACAAGATCACCAGACCACTCGTAGTAGGAAGCTGCTGAGGCTTCTTGCCTTCACAGCAGTGGAGCCCCACCAGCTTCGGGGACTACTGTCGGAGTAAATGACCACGGGTAGCCTCATCTGCTCCCCATGGCGATTCAAGACATCAGGGCTGGCTGCGTCCCTCGAACCCCAAGAACAAAGTACCGCCCTCTCTGGGCCGACTAGTGGCATCGGCCGGCTGCCGGAGCACGGTGCTCTTCAGAAGGAGGCCATGAGATGGGCCGACTCCTGGCAGGTGGCTTCCTAAGAGGCCGGCTCCTGGTAGGCAGCCACTCATGCCCTCAAAGTTTTGACCACATTAAGGCGACAAGACGGTTGTGGCTACAGTGCAGCCCGCCACCCCCGAATCCAAGGCGGGGCGTGGCCACAGTGCAGCGTACCAAAAGGACATCCCCGTCCGGCGCGACACTGTTTCCACGCGGCCCGTGACGTCACTCATGGCAGAGAAGACAATGCCCCCCATTACGGGCTATCGGTACGGCCCGCTGGCAGCGGGCCCTACCTGTCCGTAAGAAGCAGGAAGGCGGCAAGCCTCAACCAGCCGGCGCAGGAGGAGGCCAACTCCTAGAAGGCGGTCCTCCCCCTCCCTTAGAGTTTGTGCGCCATTAACCAGAAGAAATGGGGAATGGCTATAGTGAACGCCCGCCAGGCGGTGACACTGTAGCCACGCCGTCCCTGACAAAGCACACATCATCAATGGCATCGCCCTAGTGTTAAGCTACCGGCAGGACCCGCAAGCGGCGGGCACGACCTGTCGGCGAAGTACAAGAGAGCCGGCGGGACCCACCAGGCGACGGGCCCCAGCAGCCGGCGGAGAAGCCGGCAACCATAGACACTGAAAGCCGGGACCTACACCCGGCCAGATAACCACTGTACCCCTAGGGGTTGGCCTATATAAACCCCCCACTGCACCCATGCAAAGGGTTCAGACTTTAGACACACACACACACCTGTAGAGAGAGGAAGCTAGGGCTAGCCTTGTTCTTCTTCCCCCTATAGAGAAACAGCTCAAGAAGCAAGCTTGTAGCCACCATTGTTGCTTGAGTGATCATGCGGAGACCCCGCAGAGCAGGACGAGAGTGTTATCTTCTAGGAGAGCCCCGAACCTGGGTAAATTTCACCTGCGTACGTGTCTACCCCTCGTCCTGTTTCCTGGCACCGGCGACATCGTACTACCCCCCACCATGATAAGCCATCCTTTGGCATATATCGCATGACACCCCCGACCCTGAGATCACCTTTTGGAACCACAATCTGGTCCTCAAAGAACAAAGTGTCTCTGTCATCAATATGATATCACTTGTATGTGGGTAAGCCCTTGGCAACACCATGTTTCACCTTCTTCACCATGGTATCAAGGAGTTGTGCCTCACGAATTTGATCTTCCAAAGTTGGAGTGACCTAAAGGTTGGCAAGAAAACCTTGAGGAACCACTTGGAGGCTGAGCTTTCGAAATGATTCACAAAGATCAGGTTGGAAGGGCTTGAGAATTAAGCTGTTGCAATAAGCCTTTCTGCTTAAATCATCCGCAATCACATTCTCCTTGCCTAGAGTGTATTAGATACTTGGATTGTACTCTTGAATCATTTCGACCCAACGAGTTTGCCGGAGGTTGAGGTTTGGTTGATTGAAGATATACTTGAGGCTCTTGTGATCGGTGAAAATGTCCAGTTGCCTTCCCAACAAGAGGTGTCTCCATGTTATTAATGCATGGACAACTGCCGCCATCTCAAGATCGTGAGTGGGGTAGTTCCTTTCATTTGGCTTCAACTAACAAGAAGTATAGGACACAACTTTCTTCTCTTACATTAACACAGCACTGAGACCTTGCAATGAGGCATCACAGAAAACTTTGAAGGGTTTGGACTCATCAGGAGGAGTTAGGACAGGAGCTGTGACGAGTTTCTCTTTGAGATTGTTGAAGGCAACGTCACACTCAGGAGTCCGGGAGTACTTGACATGCCTTTGGTGGAGGTTGGAAAGACGCTTAGCAATATTTGAGAAATTCTCAACAAATTTTTGGCAATAGCTTGCAAGCCCAAGGAAACTGCGGAGCTGCTTAGCATTCTGAGGAGGCTCCCTGTTCACAATTGCAGAAACCTTCTCTGGATTAACAGCAATGCCTTGGCGGAGATGATGTGACCAAGGTAAAGAACTTCATCAAGCCAAAACTCACATTTGGAGAACTTTGCGTAGAATTGCTACTCTCTGATCAAGGTAAAGAACTTCATCAAGCAAAAACTCACATTTGGAGAACTTTGCGTAGAATTGCTACTCTCTGAGCTAGTCGAGCACCAATCGCAAATGTTTTGCATGATCCTTCTTATTCTTGGAGAAAACCAGGATATCATCGAGATACACCAGGACGAATTCATTGGTGTAGGGGTTGAAGATGAAGTTCATCATGTGAGAGAATGTAGGAGGGGCATTGACAATCCCGAAAGACATGACAGTATATTCATAAGAACCAAATCTTGTTCTGAATGCTGTCCTTGGGATGTATTCTTCACGAATGTGAATCTGTTGATAACCCATACGGAGGTCAAGCTTGGAAAACACCTTTGCACCTTTGAGTCGCTCAAATAGCTCATTTATATTGGGAAGTGGGTATTTATTCTTGATTGTCTTCTTGTTCAAGGCGGTAATCGACGCAAAGTCGGTCCATGCCATCCTTCTCTGGACAAAAAGAATGCCACAACCCCACGGAGATGAACTTGGTCTGATCAGCCCAGACACTCTTGTTCGTCGAGTTGTTTCTTAAATTATATCAGCTCTTTTGTCCCAAGCTTGTAGGGGCGTTTGCAAACGGGTTCTGTACTGGGCTCAAGATCAATAACGAACTCGACTGGCCGGTGAGGAGGCATACTGTAACACCCCGGATACAACTTTCCATATTTGTAACTCCGACTCTTGCCTTTTCCGGAGATGTGATATGATATTCCCTTCGTGGTTGGGGTTTTATCTTTCGTTTTGCATTTTGTTCATGTCATGCATTTCATATCATGTCATCATGTGCATGGCATTTGCATTTGTGTTCGTCTCATGCATTCGAGCATTTTCCCCGTTGTCCGTTTCACAATCCGACACTCCCACATGCACCGGGCGCACCCCTCTTGTCTCTTTTTGTGAGTGGGTGTTACACATTCTTGAAATGGACTGAGATTTTCATAGTGGCCTTGGCACACCACCAGTAGACCGCCTGTCAAATTTCGTTCCACTTGGAGTCCGTTTGATACTCCAACGGTTAACCGGGTAACCGCGAAGGCCTCTTTTGTGTTGCAGCCCAACACCCCTCCAAAACGGCACAATAACCCATCCAAACCACTCCCATGTCCTCCGTCGTCGGATCACGATCGTGTGAGCAAAAACTACACTCCATTTGGACACTCCTACCTCCTCCTACCTATAAATATGTACACCTCGTCCAAATTCGCGGTCTAACCCTAGTCCTCTTCCTCCTCGCGCCGCCGGACATGTCCATCCCGTCGCTGGACATGTCCACCGCCTCCACCCGCATCGCCCGGACCTATCCGGTGCCGCCACATCAGCGCCGCCACCGCCCGCTCCCAACCGCGCCTTGCCACCTGTCGCTGCCACCTCCCACCACTGCGCGGCCCGTGGGGCCCAGATCCGACCCGCGTGAGCCCGCGCTCTGCCGGCGCGTGCCCGCAGCCATGTGACCGCTCTGCCCTAGAGCCGCCGCCCGCGTCGCTCGACCCGCCGCCGCACATCGCAGCTCCGGCCACCAGGCCTCGCCGGAGCCCAACCTTGCCTTCCCCATCGCCGATGACCTCACCACACCACCGTAGGACCTGCCGCCTCCTGAAGTTCCCCGTCGCCGCCTGACATCGCCATTGCCGGATCCGCTCCCCGCGCCAGGATCTAGCCGGTACCCGCCGTCCCTCACCGGCATAGCCATTGGGCGCCACCGCCCCTGCCTCCCTGGTCCCGATCGGGATCGAGGGAGACGAACGCGCCCGCGTTGACCCTCACGTGGACCACGGCCTTCCGTCGGCCCAGCTCCATCGGCCCGCTTCCCCGGCCCAGTCAGCCTCTCCACCATTTTGGGCCGAAGCACATGGAGAGCAACCCCCTCTATTCCCCGCCCATGTGTCCTTTAACTTCTTAGCACTCACTTGGACTTGCTATTATTTTTGCTAAGTCCCTGAGAATTGTTATCATGCATGCATCTTGTGAGTGGTGCATCTTTGTGCATGTTCATCCTATGGTGGTGTATGATATATGGAATTGTTCATCTCAGAGTGCTCTTCATATTAGTGTACTATTGCATGCTTCCATCTTGATGCCCTAATCATTGATGCAAGAGTGCTCTAAATTGTTTACTGCTGCTACTTATCAGTTTAGGGTGATTTGTCATTTTTGTCACATTTGTTGTGTGCATCATATGGGCATGAGCTCTACATGTGTTTTGATCTATGTCATGCCATCTTTACAAGGGTGCTTGCCATGTATTTTCGTGATCAATGTGGTGACTAGAACAAGCATGCAAAGTAGGCTTCGTGATGTTGCTGATTTTAGTGACTTAATATTTTCCTAAGTCCTTGTTCTGCTATTATTTTTATGCCATGTAAACATGATGCTACAGTGAGATCCATGCTTGTTTTGAGTTGCTTCAGTAAGGATGTTTTGGACATATGGTTATGCTCTATCCATCAATACCCATGTTTGCAGTTATGGAGTAACTTAGCATGTCTTATTCTTGCTCCACTTTTGCTATAAAATGTTCCTGGCAGAATGTTAACATGTTAATCAATTTTGCCATGGTTGTTGCTATTGATTCATGGATGCTATGAACTTTCTCTTGCCATGGTTAGCTTCATGAACATGTCATCGTGCTGTTAGTATGCTTGTTTTGTCATGCAAGGCTTTGTGGTGAGTGATTTGAGCTCGCAAAGATGCCTTCATAATTCTGTTTATGCCATGCTCTCAAACTGTTAATAAAACTTGCTATGTTTACATGGGTGCCAACATATCTTCTATGCCTTTTTGGCTCATGATCAGTAAGGGATTTTTGTTCTATCATTTAGTAGATTCATTCCATGCCATGTATTGCTATGATATGTTCATGAAGCTTGTTGTTTGCTTGCTCTAAACATGGCTTCCTGATGTTATTTTCTAGCATGTTAGTATTTTCACCAAGTCTGTGAAGCTGATATCTTTTGCACTTTTTCCATGCTTGTTTGAACCTGCTCTTTTGTGATTTAGCCGTAGCTTAGTGTTCATGTTTTATCAAGCATCTTGTGTACATCACTGCCATATGCCTTGCTGCTATGTTGGAGTGCAGTAGCTTAGTTTCCTATTGCATTCTAGATGGCATCGTGCTGTTAATCGCAGAATTGTGCCATTCTTGTTTTGCTTGCCATTTGCAAACCGTGCATCCGTTTCCGGTGATCTTTATATCGATTTCGACCGAAATCATCTCATCTTTCCAGTGGCACACTTGGTTTGCCAAGTTGATTGCTTGTTCATCCTTTTTCCTTCCGGAGAACGCATATGCATTGCATATCACATCCCGCATGTCATGCCATGTTTTGCATCATGTTGTTTGTGCATTGCATCATGATTGATTGTTGGGCCTTTGATTGTGTTCTTGCTTTGGGTTGATCCAGGAGATGAGGAACCAGTTGAGTACGCTTTCGAGGATCAAGCTTTTGACAACTCTGAGTACATTGCAGGCAAGATGACCATACCCTCGAGATCACTTCTATCTTTGCTTGCTAGTTGTTCGCTCTATTGCTATGCCGCGATACCTACCACTTGCTATATCATGCCTCCCATATTGCCATATCAAGCCTCTAACCCACCTTTCCTAGCAAATCGTTGTTTGGCTATGTTACCGCTTTTGCTCAGCCCCTATTATAGCGTTGCTAGTTGCAGGTGAAGATGAAGTTTGTTCCATGTTGGAACATGGATATGTTGGGATATCACAATATCTCTTATTTAATTAATGCATCTATATACTTGGTAAAGGGTGGAAGGCTCGGCCTCATGCCTGGTGTTTTGTTCCACTCTTGCTGCCCTAGTTTCCGTCATACCGGTGTTATGGTCCTTGATTTTGCGTTCCTTACACGGTTGGGTGTTATGGGAACCCCTTTGACAGTTTGCTTTGAATAAAAATCCTCCAGCAAGGCCCAACCTTGGTTTTACATTTTCCTAACAACCTATAACCTTCCCTTAGGTTTTCGTGATCCCGAGGGTCATCTTTATTTTAACCCCCCCCCCCCCGGAGCCAGTGCTCCTTTGAGTGTTGGTCCGAACCGAGTAGACTACGGGGCCACCTCGGGGAAAGTTTAGGGTTGGTTTTACTCGTAGGACGTCTCATCCGATGTTGCCCAGAGAACGAGATACGTGCGACTACTATCGGGATTTGTCGGCACATCGGGCGGCTTTGCTGGTCTTGTTTTACCATTGTCGAAATGTCTTGTAACCGGGATTCTGAGACTAGTCGGGTCTTCCTAGGAGAAGGAATATCCTTCGTTGACCGCGAGAGCTTGTTATGGGCTAAGTTGGGACACCCCTACAGGGTATAAACTTTCGAGAGCCGTGCCCGCGGTTATGTGGTGGATGGGAATTTGTTAATATCCGGTTGTAGAGAACTTGACACTTAACCTAATTAAAATGCATCAACCACGTGTGTAGCCTTGATGGTCTCTTTTCGGCGGAGTCTGAGAAGTGAACACAGTTCTTGTGTTATGCTTGAACGTAAGTAGCTTCAGGATCACTTCTTGATCACTTATAGCTTTTCGACCGTGTGTTGCTTCTCTTCTCACTCTTATTTGCGTATGTTAGCCACCATACATGATTACTGCTTGCTGCAGCTCCACCTCACTACCCTTTCCTACCCATAAGCTTAAATAGTATTGATCTCGCGGGTGTGAGATTGCTGAGTCCTCGTGGCTCACAGATACTTCCAAACAGTTGCAGGTGTCGATGATACCAGTGCAGGTGGCGCAACCGCGCTCAAGTGGGAGGTTGATGAAGATCTTTATCGTTGTTTTGTTTCGTTTCCTATTGATCAGTAGAGGAGCCCAGTTGGGACGATTGGGGATTTAGCATTTGGGGTTGTCTTTCTTTATTTTGGTTCCGTAGTCGGACCTTGATTGTACTCTGGATGATGTATATTTAACTTGTATTTGTGTGAAGTGGCGATTGTAAGCCAACTCTTTATCCCTTTCATATTCAGTACATGGGATGTGTGAAGATTACTCCTCTTGCGACAAACCTACCATGCGTCTATGCATCTAAGTCGTGCCCCTATACGTGGGAGCACTACAAAAAAAATACACTTCTGTGATGATATGTGTTTGTCACAGTAGGTCGCTTTTTTGTCATGCATGTACATCCATGACAAATTTATGACAGAATCAAGATAGTCATACCTGTGCTGTCGTAGAAGTGTTCCATGACATTACCAAAATTATCATCACGGAAGTGTCCACTTCCATGACGATAAATCGCGCGTCACAGAAGTGCTTTCGTTAAGGGTGACCGACATGTGGCATCCACCATAACGGAACACCGTTAAGCTATCGGGTCGGGTTTTGGATCCGATAACCCGTTAACAGCCCCGACCAATGGGAAATTTCCACGTGTAAAATTCTTATTGGTCGGACGAAACACGTGTCAGCTCGTCAGTGGGTCAGATAGGCGCCTATGATACGTCGACATGTGGCACGTCCCAACAGAGGCGCATTCCTGTGTAAAGGCCGGCCCGTTTGACTTGGTCAAAAGCTGGCGGGCCGGCCCATAGAAAGCCTGTTAATGGCCTATTCGAATATAGCCCATTTACAGCCCACTAACCCAAGGCCCGTTACGCCCTATCCGAATTAGGCCCAGTAGCGTCATCTGGGCCGTCCAATATGATTACAGCCCGTTTTCACTTCTGTCCCATGTATGGCCCATGACGTCTTTCGGCCCATATGAGGCCCTATGTAACTCTTGGCCTATTAACGGCCCGTGGTGAAACTGGCCCGTAATGAACAGTGTATCACTTTACACCCGTTAACGGCCCGTGGTGAAACTGGCCCATGATGAACAGTGTATCACTTTATACCCATTAACGGCCCGTTATCCCGTTGGGCCGTTTCCAGCCCATGTTATCTTCCGGCCTTCTTCAGAGCCCATTTATTCTTGGGCTCATTTCCAGCATTCGTTTACTTACGGCCTGTTACTGTCATTTTCTGCTTGTGGGCCAAATTCAGCCCGTGGTTACAGTCGGCCCGTTTGTGGTCCGTTAATAGTTTGGGATGCTTTCATAGCGTCATCAAATACGGCCTATTAACGATGGCCCATTATGGTCGGCCCATGAACGGACGATTCCAACTCTAGCCCGTTTATGGCCAGAATGCGGTCTGTTCGGCCCATGTTTGGCCAATCGATCATACGGCCCGTATAAGGCCCATTGATGATACGGCCCGTAGAAGGCCCATTGATGATACGGCCCATAGAAGGCCCATTGTTTCTATGGCCCGTAGACGGGCCACTGCTTCTACAGCCCGTAGAAGGCCCACTGTTTATACGGCCCATAGGAGGCCAGTGTCACTACAGTAAATATTAGCCCATGGTTATTGTGGCCTAGTTTTAAAAATAGGTTATTGCAGCCACTAGCAAACCGCAGAAAAAGAACTACACTGACTACAAGCAAACAAATAAACAAGACAACAAGGAAATAAATAAGCAAGCAACTTACACTAGGCTATCACGGCTATTACACATATTACATCCACTGAGCATCAAAGTTCGCCACCAGTGCAAATATAGGGAACACAGCAGCATATAAACGCCGCAGCAAAACAAGTCCATAACTGAAACCACTTCAGAAGAGCTCAAGAAACAATATCCTGGGTACCCATAATGCTGGCAAGATGCTTAGCAAGCTTATTAGCTTTCTCTTGTTTGGCGCTTAAGTCCTCCAGCGCTTGCTGTTGTACCAGAAAGTATGCATCTGAATTCTGCAGGGACTTCCTCAGTCCTTCGGCTTCCTGTCGCATAACATCTGATCGATGTCTTTCAACTTCAAGTTGAGAGTCAAGAAGCTGAACTGATTCAGGCAACGAGCTCGAAGAGCTGGTGCCAGCAGTGGTAGCCAGTAACTCGAACACTACATCAAGACAGGACTTTGGGGTTGTCTCAGTGTCTTCAATATAGTTTTTATCAGCTTTCTTGGAGACCAACAGGGATGTCTCACTATCTTGAACCTTATCTGCATTACTTCCTTTACCATTGCATAATAGGGTACTCTTCTCCAATATTTTATCCACGTTCTAAAAGAGAAACAAACAAACAAACACATCTCAGGTTTACCAGTTCAGTAGTAAGGTGGACAGGATAACAGCATGAAACAAACATATATCTATGTAGTATGGTCACTGTATGGTCTATATGATTCTAGTTTATGTTGCCAAATCAAGATAGATACAGTTCGAATCATATCTATTTAAGACAAAGTAGCATAGACAGAATATAAGTGTGGGAAACTACACAGCAATAACAACACTTGTAATGTGCATGGCATGAGAACATAACTGTTTATTCAATTGAAACTGAAATCAACATAGAGCAAGTTACAATAGCAAACAGCCAAACACGTTGAAGAAACAGGTTTAAAACATACCTGTTGCGCCATTGGAGTTTCAATTGCATCCTTCAAATTTGAAATTAGTTGGTATCAGTAAATACGGTGATGCAAGAGAAAAGTAGTATGCACCATAGCTACGGAACCTGACCTGAGAACAATTCTTCTTCTGCTTTAAGCGTTGACTTTGTGTTCGGAGTGGTGGTCCTCATGATTTGGGCACTCCAGTTGCCTTACTAACTGCTCGTGTTTGGGTGCTCTGTGGTGGAGACGGTGCTGTGTCAACGGGAACTGGGTGTCTATCTGCTGGGGTTGGGGTTAGAAGGGGTGTAGCTGGTTCTCTGTCCAACTGGGTAGGGGTACAATCTGCATGAGTGTGGGTTATGTGTGGTGGGGCTGGTTCTTGGGCAAGTACAACCGTGGTTGTACCTGCATCAACAGGTAGCACGATATTTTCTGAAGACCGTGTTTTTACTCCCACAGATACTGCCATCACTCTCTCCAATTGAAATGGCTGATAAACAAGGAAAGTAATTGAATGTACAAACATTGTAAGATAGACAGGTGCAATGGATAGTAGGGAAGAAAACAGGGCATGAAATAATTCACATTTATGTTGTCTAAGCAAACAGAATAGCAGGACATAATATCACATATATGATGGCTAATTAAACAGGATAGCATGGCACAATTTCACATGTATGATGGCTAACTAAACAGGATAGAATGACATACTTCAAAATATGATGACTATGTAAACAGGATGACATGATATAACTATATGATGTGTCTATTAAAGTGGTTGGCATGCCATAAATCACAAACATGTCGTCGATGGAAACATGATGCCATGATATAATTCACGGATAGAATGACATAATTTAAATATGATGACTATGTAAACAGGATGAGATGATATAACTATATTATGTCTTTAGAAAATAGGTTGGCATGCCATAATTCAGATACATGCTGTCTATGTAAACATCATAGCATGACATAATTCAAATATATGATTTATATACTAAGGAAGTGAGCAGAGGGCAATCGCATATATGATGTGTCAACTAAGGAGATGGCATTCAATATTGTGTATATGATGTAAAAACTAAGCATTGCAATACAACATATGCATTATATGAGTAATATAACCCTGCCAAGTTTGAGCATACACCTCAGCTTGATAATAGGACTGGTCATCTGCCTCTGAATCCTCCTCTGAAGAGCTATCTATAACCAGCAAGATATCTGCTTCAGCAGGTAGCATTGTCTGCTCTGAAGACCTTGTTTTCACTCCAGATTTCTCCATCACCAATTCAAATGGCTGATTTACGGGAAGAGCAGTTGAATATACAAACATTGTCGACAAAAGCAATGAGAAATACAAAAAAAGGATGGCATGATATAATTCACATATATGACGCTTGCCTAAACAGCATGGCATTGCATAATTCACATGCATAATGCCTTGCAACAAGATGACGTTGCATAATTCACATATATAATGTCTTGCAACAAGATGGCATTGCATAATTCACATATATGGTAATTATACACTAAACAGGTGGCATTCACACAAAGCATGTCTAAACTAAGCAAATTACATAGCAATGCAAGATACAATACACACGATATGAGCAACATAACCCTCCCAAGTTAGGGCATGCACCTCGGGGGGAAATATGACTGGTCATTTGTCTCTGAATCCTCCTCTGAGGAGCTATCGGTAACCACCAAGACACGTGCTTCGTCAGATAGCATTGTCTACTCTGAAGACCTTGTTTCCACTCCAGATTTTTCCATGATCGTGCCAAATGGCTGATGCACAGGAAGAGTAATTGAATGTACTAAAATTGTTGAAAAATTTAACACATAATAAAAAATGATGGCATGATATAATTCACATATAAGATGACTGGCTAACCAGGGTGGCATTGCAAAATTCACATATATGATGCCTGGCTAGACAAGATGGCATTGCATGATTCACATATACGATAAACAAACTAAACAGATGGCATTGACACAAAGCATGTCTAAACTAAGCAGATGACATCTTTAATGTATATAGCAAGCAATGCAAGGCACCATATACATGATATTACCAACATCAGCATGCCAAGTTAGAGCGAAGACCTCATGGGGTAAACAGGAGTGGTCTTCTCCTTCTGAATCCCCCTCATAACAGTTATCTTCCTCTTGATTACGATCCGAAATGGGTGGAGGGGGGCTGCCTTTGCGCCCACCATGGAACGACGTTTGCATGAAATTTTATTGCCACGCAAGGCTTGTCTCTTTTGCTCTACATGATCAGTTCCATTGTGTACAATAACTGGCATGCATAGGAATAAAACATAGTGAGATTATGTAAGGAGTGCATGCACAAATCCAAAGTGATGGTAGCAAACTGTGGATAGACCCAAAACCAATGATAGCAGGCAGATAATAGCTTTAGTTAAAAATACAGATAATGGCTCCTTTAATGTTTGTTTGCACCCAACATGAAACTCATAGTAGACACCAAAGATTAACTAGATAGTAGACAGGTAGTACTGATTGCTGCCCCAATATTACCCCACAACCATTTAAAAACTGAAATTTCAGCATTAGTTTGGAGCTGACTCGGAGTCTAATAGGTGAACACGACGATAATGTAGCATGTCATCATATTAAGCGACGCATAACGTAAGCAGACACGGAAGAGTGCGACCTCTCTTGAGGACCCGTGTAGTCCTCAAGGTCATCTGCTCAGTTGATGATGGTAATGCAGTTGCTGTGCCTGCCGGCGGCGGGGAAGAAGATCTGAGGCGGCGAAAGACAGTCTGGAGAGCGGATCCCTGCTGTGGTGAACCCTTCCGTCATTGGAGCAGCTGAGCTGGGGTGGAACACAGCGCCGCAGGAGCAGGACAAACCACACAAGGTTTTCTTTGACACATATCTGTAACAAAAGTAATTGAGTAAGGGCTTGTTTGAATTTGAGGATTCTAACAATGCAGGGATAGGAAATAGACAGGAATAGGATAGGAATGCACGTGCAAAACAGAAAATTTAAAAACACAGGATTTCTGCCAATCTGGGTGTTTGATTCACAACAATTGGAAGATCACAGGATGCAAAAAAGCATGGTGAGATTAAGTCAAACCACAAGAAAATGTACGGTTATAATGCTATTATGCTACTATCTCTTAGTCTTGTGCTTGATGAATAGGAATATGAAAAGGAGGAGAAGTGGAAATTAGAATTCCTACGGTTTTTCTTTCAAGGAGACACTAAAGGAACAAATCCTACAGTTTTCCTTTGCTCCATTCCTTTGCACCAAATTCATGAAAAGTAGTACCATAGGAAACTTTCCAATTCTGATGTTTTTCATTCACTTTTCCTTTCAAGCATTGGCGATTCTAGTAGGCAGGCTTGAGCAAGGAAAATCCTACACTAAAATTTTTTTTTTGTGCTACTTCTATTACTTTGGACCCAGGCCACTTCCATACTAGCTCAACTCCTAGGCCCATCGACAAATGCACAGCTGAAACACGCAGAGATAAATAATGATGGCGTTCAAGAGAGTCCATCACGGATAGCTAAGTTGCCTGGTACCTCGCTGCTTGTCATATAGTAGGATAAAATAATTGTATTTCCCATTACTACGAGTGCTCAGTGGACAATATATATATAACATGTAGAGTAAAAAAGAGATGCAACAAGTGTAGAACCTCTTTGGCGAAGCCATGTCGATCTCAGCGTCATTGGGTTGGCCGGTGAGGATGCTCCGGCTAACTTGGCTGTCGGAGGAGGGGAAGAAGATCGTAGGCGTCTGGATATGGAGCCCGAGGTACTGCTCTGCTGTGATGGAGGGTTTCATCATTGGAGCAGCTCCGGTGAGTTGTACGACGCCGAGGCTGAAGCAGGACAAGAGAGACAACGAACAACGTTAACCTGAGTGGAATTCTAATAGCATCTCCAATACATGACGTAAAATACATAACCGCAAAGTGCTAGATGTAAAATACATCAGCCGCTCATCTCTGAACTTAACTGTCGAAACTGAACTTAACTGTCGAAACTGAACTTAACTGTCGAAACTGAATTTTGTTGTCGAAACTGAACGCACTAGCAAGGTGAGGCTACACGTCGGTCGACTGACTTTTTCATCTCTAGTCAGTCGATTTTGCAGTCGTTGGATATGAAATCAAGGGCCTGCGGTTCATCTTCAACCTCCACCCCCCTGAGCCGGCCAAACAGCAGCCCCTCGCCGCCCGCGACCGGCGGTGCGCCACCCCGCCCGCCCCGAAAACACTCCCCACCGTCGATCCGCCGCCGCCCCGGCCATACCTCTAGGCCACCCCGTGCCGAGCTTTTTCTCCGGCGATCCCCAAGCCACCGCCCCACCACCGCCGGCGACCACCGCCCCCATCCTGAACCCTAAGATAGATAGTGGGGTATCTCTCCGGTGAGCCCCCCTCCCTGCTGCGGCTGGTTCTTCCTTCACCCCGGCGAGCCCCCCCACCACCTGAAAATCGACTGACCCAAAAGTCGATTCAGTCGACTGAAGTGTAGCTAAATCGGAGCAGCGTCGCAAGCAAGAGCAAGAGCGAGAGCAGCAGCACGAGCAAGAGCAATAGCAAGAGCAGACCAGGCAGGGGACCGAGAGCAAGAGCAGAGCAGCAGCGCGAGCGAGAGCTAAAGTAGCAGCAGGTCCTACTGAAGTGAACGTCACCGCTGAGGGAGCGACGTCGTGGAGGAAGTGGCCAACAACGCCGCCATGGATGGAGCCACGCCGTGTCAGCTCGGGACCGAGCACCGATAGCATCGTGAGATCGAATCAAGAAGAAAATGCAGCGATTAGTGTACAACCTCTTTGGTGGCGCCGATTAGGCCGCAGCTTCATCCGAGGAAACGGTGATGATGATGCTCTTCCGGTGGTGCAGGTGAAGACGGCGGTGTGGGAATGGAGGTGGCGCGAAAGACGAGGGGAACGTTGGGGCAGCTCCTTGGAGGTTGAGGACGGGGTGGCTGAACCGGCGGGACGATGAGATCAACGACGGATCCTCATCTGGTACGGTGGATGAGGGACGTCGAGGTGTTGCTGTGGACGACGTCTTCAGGGAAGAGGCTCCGGCTGGGTGGCGAACGGAGCAGGGTGTGGGGTTTCATCACGGGTTTTCGCGGCCTCGGTGTACGAATGGGTGGGCGGATGGGATGGCAGTGGGGAACCATGGCTTAGAGACGCACTTGTCCGAAATGTGGGGTAAGTTACGAAAGTACCCCCACCGATTTGAGGCGGTTCTTTCAGTTCAGGGGTACCATGGGCATTTCGCGTGTCTGGATTTCATAGGAGGTGGGAGTTTTCGCGCGCGTTATAATTTTGGAATAGCAAGGCGCGGGTTGACATGGAGGGAGTTGTCGGATCACAATGAGACAAAGATATATCTTAAATATTTCGGGCTAACAATGCGCGGGTTGAAGAGGCGGGAGTTTCGCAGCACGATAGACAGAGACGCTAGCTTGAATTTTCGGCATAACAAGGCGTGGCTTGAAATTTCGGAAGAACAAGCTTAACGTGTACCCAAAAAAGACAATTTGCACCTCAACACGCACAACACACACACAAACACCATTTAGACTAGAGTAAGGTACACGTGCATTGCACGCATGAGATTTGGCAACCAAATTATGAATAAATACCACATTATAGCATGCATGCTTTGAGTCATATATGCATGATGTAGATGTTCGTTTAATTCTTATAGTTCATTTGATTCAAAATCATGTAGTTTTTATAAGAAAGCTAATCTATTTTAAGATTCATGGAATTGTGCGTCGTAAGACATAAAGTAAAAACAAATAATAGCAAATCATATAAAAAACATTTGGGCAATTCTGATACGGAAGATTCTAGAACAAATAAGAAGTGCTTGCGTTTTGATGTTTGTGGATTATGCTTAAGTTCAACCATGGAGTCTTCTAGATTATACATGTGGCAAAATCTGGTGGAATCTGGATGATATCCAACGGCCAGTAGTGCTCAAATTTGCCATCTTTGGACCATTGGATTTGCCTCATCCAACGACCATCTTTCAAAGTTAAAGTTACCCGCACACAATATAAACAAAAATATAATATATATATATATAGGGGTATAGATATAGATATGTGATGCAAAAGTCGCCCAGCATCTCCAATTAGAATAGTGTGTCCATGCACGGATTCGACGTGGCCAAATGATGTGTGCCATCGGTATCTCAAATTCAAATCAGTCTGACCTTGTTCAATGTGTATACATTACAACATGCTCGTTTCCAAACCACACCGCGCAGATCTCCGTTATATTCATGCATGCATGGGTTTCAAACATCAGGATCTCTTATTCAAATATTTGAATTCAACTTTACATTGATTGTGACCTCACCTATTCAGCTATTATTTTACACCCACACTGTAGTCTTCTCTTTATAATTGTACCACTAACTTTCTCTCGTGCATGCATGCACACAGACTACCAGTCGGCATTACCCATCGCACGCATGCAATCGTTTTCTTCAGGTCGGTCTCCCATGAAGGCACACACCAACACACATCCCCCTCTCCATCATATCGGCCATTCTTTATCTCTCACGCGTGCATGCGCAACGATCGATGTTCCTCTATGTATGTGTGTATATAGCTAGGTCTTTCATAGTTTTCCACACAAATCGATCAATCGATATATCCAGTGAGGTCTCACCCTCTTTCCCACGTCCACATCGATCAATCTATATCTCTCTATATAGGATTAACATATATAGCTAATACACCCACATTAATTATGTATCGAACGTCCCCCACTCATCATCCATGCCTTCCTCTTCATCTCTCAGACGCATGCACAATGGCGAAGACAGGGGCAGTAAGGGCCCTGCCCCCCTCCCCCTAACATCACTATATATCAAGGCTAATATGAATGTGATCATTAGACAATTGCTGCTAAAAATGGTTTAAGTTCATGAATTGACCCTCCTCGTAAAGGATTAGCAATGTTTGTCCCCCTAGCTCATTTATTTTTCATGGCTCTGCCACTGCGCGCATCAGCGCACGTGTTCGCCCCCTCTCTCTAAATATCGATCTCCACTTTTGCATTCCTTCATAGTCTCCCTCCACTCGGCCCCTCGCACCATCTTCTAGCCCCCCACCGGATTTTGCCACATGTACAATCTAGCAGACTCCATGGTTAAACTTAAGCATAATGCACAAACCTCAAAACAATAGTGGTTCTGTTTTTTTCTAGATTCTTCCGTATCATAACTGCCCAAACTTTTTTCTAGTTGAATTGCCATTATTTGTTTTTACTTTATGCTTTACAACGCACAATTCCATGAATCATAAAATATATTAAGGGCTTCTTTGATTCAAAGGATTCTCAAAGGAATTTTGGAGGATTCTAATCATTAGGAATTTTTCCTATTTTGGTTGTTTGATTCGTAGGATTGTAAACCATAGGAATTTTTCCATATGATTCATTTGCACTAGATTTCATAGGAAACATCCCATCCACTCAAACCTCTTTGAAAGAATTCTGTGTTTTTTCTATGCACAATCAAACACTCGTACAATCCTGTAGGATTCAAGATGACATTCCACTATAATCCCATGTTTTTCCTATTCCCGCGTTCTTAGCTTTTTTATAAAAACTAATTGATTCTGAATGAGATGAACTATAAGAATTAAACGAAGGGCTACATCAGGCATATATGACTCAGAGCTTACATGCTATAGTGTGGTATTTATTCATAATTTGGTTGCAAAATCTGATGTGTGCAATGCACGTGTACCTTACTAGTATTTCGAGTTTGTGCAAAACACGTAAACTAGAATACCAATGGCACGCTACACGGTGTCTCTCTTACAGTTCACGAAGCCACGTGGCACATGTGTAGGCGTTGTCGCGACCTCCTTGTGTGGATTGATCACAGTGACGTGCTGCTGGTTCCAGAAGAATGTACTCGTCCTCCCTGAGCCATACTGGCGGTACATGCACGAAGCGAAGATGTGCACGCACGCTGTGCACGCACTCATTTTTCGCACGCACACGCGGGTACACGGGCGGACGCAATTTTGTACCAAGATCCACCCCATGTGATAATTTGACGCGTGTAAAGTCATTCACTTCATTGATGGTCGATTAATACAGCGCATGCAAATTGAGTGGACGTGAGGGCGGAAGAAAGACATTATTACTCCACTACGCAGATGCGAGTAGTTAAATCATGGGTTGCTAGTAGTACTTCCATTGGTCTCCTTCGTATTTTGTGCCAATTTTTGACAGTAACATACTACTCAATATTTACGCATTTGAGCAGTGTAGTACTTGAAATTTACGTTCCGCTAAACTCATCGGGAGCCGTTTCGGGCCTCGAAACCAAAACCATCAATTAATCTTTACCTTGTTCCCATCACATTCGAAAGCCTGCTCACACCTACTAGTAGTACGTACCAAACCCGAACGTGTTCCCACTATGCAGGTATTAGTACTAGTGCTAGTACTTAGGTTATAAAAAGGGGAACTACCTAACCGAAAATCACTCTACCTTTCCTCCTCATAAGTGCTTCTTCTTCGTCCGTCATTGCCATGGCCGGTGAGCGGAGCTCTAGGTCGAGAACTACTCGTAACAAGGGAGCGGCAACCAAGGCTGCGGAAAAAAAAAGATAGGGCTCGCCGCCACGCAGAGACCTCGAAAGATCTCTCACGGGCAGGCGATGGCTCCCAGGAGCGCCCTAGCCGCAGAGGCGAACATGCCGAGCCGGCGGAGCTGGAGTCATTATCCCTCAATGGCATGCCCGATCAGCTCAATAAGCAAAAGGAGTTCATCCAAGGCTTGATGGAGTTGCTAAAGGAGAGCCTCGACGACATGCCCATTGAGCTCAATCAGCAGGGGAAGTTGACCGCCGGCTTGGTGATGCTGCTGAAGAAGAGCATTGCCTCGGAGAAGAAGGCGACCGGCAAAATCCTGCGACTTAGGGAGGACAATGCGAAGCTCTGCCACGAGATCGACCTGTTGAAGGAGAAGAACGCCGGCTAGAAGAAGCTGCATGAGAAATAGTAGTTCCTCGATGAAGATGCTGCAGGCCCTCGCCATGGAACAGAAGGAAGAGTTGGCGAAGCTCTTCATCGAGCACCCGGCTACTGTCAAGGTACGTAATATGGCCGTGCAACAGATGATGAAGGCTCGCGTCGAGAAATGCCACGTCATGGACACAATGATGAAGATGGCGGAGGAGACGCGCAAGGAGATGGAGGTCGTGCAGGCGATGAAGAAGTAGTTACGACTCTGCGGCGAATTAGATCATTTGGGGTGATAATCTTCCTTCTTCTTTTGCTCCTGTGTTTCATCTTTTGCTTCGGGTGTTTCGCCGCACGTGTCACGTTCTCTGCGAGGCATGAATAGAACAATGTTTTTTTTGAGGGAATGAATAGAACAATGGTAACAATGAGATGACTAGCAAATTAGATCATTTTTTATCGCCATATGCCACTGGGCTGCCGTGTTCCGTGCTCCTCCGTCGCAGTACTACTCCAGTGGAAAACTTGAGTATACCGCACGGTTCTTTGCTCCTCCTCGATCAGGTCGTCGGTGCATTTATATGAGCAGTCAAATCACAAGGCCCTGCCTTCCATCGGAAGGGTACTGTACGTGCAGAGGCTGACAGCTGGGTCCACGGCAGCCGCAAGGAAGTGCCTCCTTATTACGCGGAAATTAATTATTCCTCCACCTGATAGCAGGGACCCACCGGACAGGCCACCAGTATTTTGCGAAAAAAATCGTTTCCCCTGACTGCTGGGACCCACCGGACGGGCCACCGTATTTCACGAAAAAACATTCCCCCCGCTGTCAGCTCGGACCCATCGAAAGTGCCTCCTTATTACTCACAAAAAAATGAATACTCCCCCGGCTAGCTCGGACCCACCTTGCTGGGAGGCTAACTTGTGGGCCTACTAAGTTGACAGGGACGAAGGGCTTTGTCAACTTAGTCAATATGAACTATTCTAGCTCCAGTGACCGTACGATGTCCATCCAACGGCTGTAGTGCTTCTTTAACCTCTGGTCTTCTTGCTCCACCCGCCCAAAGCAGCGCTGGTCGTGCCGCATGCTCCTGCCTCCCCTGGCCGGCTGTGCTGCCGCAGAGGCCTCACCGCCCCCTACTATTCCCACTATTGGCCAGGCCCTGCGGCGATGACAGCCTCACACCGCAGCCGAACCAGTGAACCCTCATAGTCATCTCCGCGCGGGCTTCCACTGCCGCATCGTCCCCTTCCTAGGCCTCGCCGTTGTCCACCGCCGTGGTGCTCTCCGCGCAGCGTGGTCAACGTGGTCAAGGAACGACTTCCATAGGAAGAGTACTGTACGTGGAGAGGCTGACAGCTGGGTCCAAGGCCACTTCACAGTTTTTTTGTGATTTTCCAAGTAAGTCGCTTTGTCAGGCCTGTTGGGCTGCAAATCTTTCAAGACGAGGAGAGCTTTCATTCGGCTGGCCGAGAAAATGGCCCATCAGTAATGAGAAATGGGTTATACATTTTTAAAACACATCAAACCGGCAATTAGTTTCAAATATCTTTTTATTCATTTCAAGATTTTACATTACATTAATTTTTATGCGTGGAGAATTTGTTGGATTTTATATTGATATACATTTATTTTTAAAATCAGTTTGAATGTGAGTCGAAATTTCGGGATTAAAAACAGTTCGGACCGCACCGAAATATGCAAGATTTCGTATAATTTTTTAACCGTTGCCACAATATGGGCTGCAATGCTAACAAAAAGAATATGGGCTCCAAAAAAACCTTAAGAATTAGCAAATGGGCTGTAAATTATTAGAAATAATGGCAGATGGGTTGTATGCTGTTTTCCACAGATTTGAGGCTTTCCTAAAAAAGGTTGATGCACAAGCACTGACTGTTGGATGTCCATCCAACGGCCGTCGTGCTTCTTCAATCTCTGCTCTTCCTGCTCCAGCCGCTCAAACAAGCGCCGGCGGGACTGCCTGCTCCCTCCTCCTCGCGGCCGGCTGTGCTGCCGCACAGGCCTCACCGCCCGACCGTACTCCCATCGCTGGCCTAGCCATCCCTCTACTCACCCACACCTGCTGTTATTCTCCGGCGATGGCAGACGAACCAGTAAACCCTCGTACAGCCGTACTCCCCTCCGCGTGGGAAACAACTGCCGAGTCTTCCCTGCCTCCGTGTCGTCCCCTTCCTAGGCCTCGCCGTCGTCCACTGCCCTGGTGCTCTCGGCGCGGTGTGGTCAATGTGGTCAAGGAACGACTTCCATCAAACGTGGACTGTACGTGGAGAGGCTGACAGCTGGGTCCACGGCGGCAGCAAGGAAGTGCCTCCTTATTACGCGGAAAATAATGATTCCTCCACCTGACAGCAGGGACCCACCGGACGGGCCACCGTATTTCGCGAAAAAAACGTTTCCCCCCTGACTGCTGGGACCCACCAGCTACACCTTCGCACGCAAGGAAGTGCGTTCGGGCAAAAAAACTTCGCTCCCCTGACTGCTGGGACCCACCAGCTACATCTTCGCACGCAAGGAAGTGCGTCCGGGCAAAAAAAACAAAACGATTCGCCCCCTAACTGCGGGGACCCACCAGCTACATCTTCGCACGCAAGGAAGTGCGCCCGGGCTAAAAAACGATTCGCCCCCTGACTGCTGGGACCCACTAGCTACATCTTCGCAGGCAAGGAAGTGCCTGATAGTTGGGACCCACCTGATCAAAGCGTACGTGGCGTTGTCATTCTGGTCGAGAACGTGTACGTACATATATACTGGTGGATGTAGAGGCGCGCACGTGTCGTAGTAGAGGCGGCCAGGGTGCAAGAAAGAAAATACGGCCACGTATGTGTACTTACGGGCGGGGTCTCGAACGCCTACTCGCGCATACGTACGGCGAGGGCTCGTGTACATGGCTGGGTCGAAACAGAGAAACAGCATCGTCATTGTGTTCATGGGGAGGCAACGGAATGCGTCATGTTCATCGGGAGGCAACGCAGCTGGGTCGGAACGGAATGTGTGGTCGTGCTCATCGGGAGGGCTTGGACGGAAGAGGTGATGGAAACGAGGCCTGGCGTACCGCACAACGGAGGAAACGGACCTCCTACGGTCGAAGCGGGGGTCATGTTGATCGGGAGGGGTGTGGCGTACCGCAAAACGAAGGAAACGGACCTCCTACGGTCTAAACGGGGGTCCTGTTGATCGGGAGGGGTGTGGCGTACCGCAAAACAGAGGAAACGGACCTCCTACAGTCGAAACGGGGGTCCTATTGATCGGGAGGGGTGTGGCGTACCGCAAAACGGAGGAAACGGACTTGTGTTGGAGCGCTACGGTCGAAACGGGGGTCCTGTTCATCGGGAGGGGTGTGGCGTACCGCAAAACGGGACTCCACGAGATACTGTTCATCTCCACCGTCAACCCCCTCCAGCCTCCATGAGCTACTGTTCATCCACCTTCGACCTCCTCCAGCCTCCACGGGCTCCTGTTCATCCAGCCTCCACCATGCGCTACTCCACCGGCTACTGTTCAACCACCCCTCCACCGTCTACTGTTCATCCAGCCCTCCACACCACAGGGTCCTATTCAACCACCCCTCCATGGGCACCCCTCCACCGTCTACTGTTCATCCTGCCCTCCACACCACGGGGTCCTGTTCATCCACCCCTCCACGGGCACCCCTCCACCGTCTACTGTTCATCCAGCCCTCCACCACACCACGGGGGTCCTGTTCATCTAGAGGCAACACCACCACTCACTGTTCATCCACCCCCCCCCACAACGCTCACTGTTCATCCCATCAATCGGCTTTAGTTAGCAGCAGTAGCCAAGGAATCGCTCGATCGGTTCAGTTAACAGCCATCGATCGATCGCTCGGGTTCAGTAACGTGTAGCCTGCAGTGCAATCGCTCGGGTTCAGTTAGAGCCCAACGCCTCGCTCGGGATCAGTTAGAGCCAACGCCTCGCACACACGCGCATACGTGTACGAGAGAAACGCGCATCGCTCGGCCCCCGACCTCCCACCATAACCGGGAACTCCCCGAAATTTTCCTCCCCCTCGCTTCTACCACGGTTTTTTTGTCATGGACGGCCCAAAGAATGTCATGCAGCTGCGTCTCCGGCCCTACCAGGACGAAAATCCCATTTTCTGTCATGATTTTTTGTCATAGAAGTAGGAGCCCACCACATCTATGATGATACCGGGTTTTGTCACAATTATCATCATAGAAGTGTCATATGTATGACAGAAAAAATTTTGTTCGGCCCAAAATGTCACGGATGTGTCTTTTTTTTGTAGTGGAGATATAGTCGCATTGTGGGTGTTACAAGTTGGTATCAGAGCCATCCCCGACTTAGGAGCCCCCTTCTTGATCGAATCGCTGACGTTGTTGAGTCTAGAACCAAATGTTTTGGGTCTTAGGATTATATATATCGGAGAGTAGGATTCTTTTTACTCCTCAGTCCCTTCGTCGCTCTGGTGAGGCATCCTGACGTAGAGTTTTGACTCTTCTCTCCTCAAATTTCACTAAAAAAAATTAGGATCACGCGAGTATCTTGGAATCGTTCTGATAGTCTTGTGACGAGAACATTGTTCTTGGTGCCTCCTAACATTTAGGGGTTGTGGCAGTGTCCCGGGGAGTTGAGCTCTGAGGTGTTGTCGTCACAATTTTATCGTTGCAGGTCTGGAATACCTGAGTTCGCCGACATCGAAAATCTCTTTTATGCAGTTGTTGGTGAGATAACCTCGATGCCACCTAGTACTAGGGCGGGAGTTCGGGCGTATTGCAATAACTCGTATAACGAATGCTTTTCAAAGGTTGAGGTACACGATTTCCGAAGGTTTCTTGGTTATGTGTTGAAGGATGGATACAGCTGGATGTAGGAATTGTTAGTTTGGGTGAGATATTATGCTTCCCATGTATCCCCAACACCTGATTGCATAACTAGAAAGTTGCGGGAGTTTATAAGTGGGAATTCAAGTATCACATAGTATATCCTTCCAACAGACACATGATACGATATGGGGACTATCATATGTTTGTTTCCAGCTTATTTTGCAAGCCAATCCTTTGTTTTGTTTTGAGTTGTGGTATTCGAGTTGCTTCAATGTCAAATGTGTTTCATACCTTTCCTAAGCGGTGTTCTCACACTCCTATGTGAATACCAATCCTTCATGATAATTGAGATTGTCATGTCAATCCTTTTCAATCGGCGTGTTTCTCTTCAAGTGGATTCGATCATTTCAACATCTGCAAGATCACCTCTCGGTTTTTCCCAATGTTGTTCGTTTCATCTGGCCCCAAGTTGCCTTTGTTTTCCCACCCACCCACCCCTTTTCTTCAAGGACTAAGATTTCGTAATCAAGTATCCATCTTATTGATGTGAAGTCTCTCCATTATTTTCTGTCAATAGTCTTATCCGGTGATTCTCATGAAGATTCTAACGGAGCTTCAAGTTCATCATTCTTTGTTCTTTTCTTCTCCGGTAGATGCAACTCAAGCTTTCAGTGTTGTTCGTATTCCTTTCCTCGTTTTCTCATGCAGACGCACCTCTTAATCATCCACCTATTGCTATTTTGTATCCGGAGTGCTGAAGATATCTCAGAAGATTTGTGTCTCCATTATCAATCCGCTCAAGATATCTCGAGGTTGTTATCTCATTCAAGCTATTTTATTCAACCGGTGTAATCTCTCTTCAAATCGTTCAACGTTGTATCTTTTGAGTGGGCCCTAACCCACAGGTCTTTTCCCAGGATCTTACCCGACTCCTCTATTTGCCCAGAGTTACTCTCAAATTCTTCTCCAAGTTTGACGTAAGAATGAATTATCATCAGTCATTTGTATTTCTCTAAGATCTATCAAATTCTTTCATCATTGGCTCAACTTTCTATTCATCATCCCGTAGTATCTCAACAATTCATGGTGGTGTTTCTCATCGTCATTCTCGGATTTTAAGACCGAACAAGAGGTTTCCTACAAATCTTATCCGTTCTCTCAAAGATTCGTGATTCTAGCTTGATGCCATCCTCTCGTAATTGTTTTCGATTGTGAGAATTCTTTTCACCCATCCGGAGCAATTCAGGAGTCTTTTCAGTTTGATTCTCTGAAGACCATCATTGCGGGTTTATTCATTCTCAGCTTTCAGCTCTCATTGTCCAAATCTTACCGGTGCATCGTTCAAGTTTTCTCTAATCAGATCATGATCTCTTCATTCTCATGTATCTAAATTCCCTCAAGTATGTTCACTCGCTCTCTAATTCTTCCCGGTGTTTCCTTATCTTTTCTTCTTTCATTTTCAATTCTTACAGTGGTTCGGTTCGAGATTTCTCTTCCTTCGTTATCATATCAATTCATTCATTGTTTCCAAACCCCACCGGTGGACCCATCAAGACCTTATTCAAGTCTGTGCTATATCTCTCATCAATCCTTTCAACGAGAATAAGTAGTATGCCAAATCCATTGCTTATCATCAATTTAAATTGGTGAAGGATAAGCATAATGCAATTATTATTCTTGTTTCATCGAGTAAATTCAATTCTTTCCTTATTCAGGAGGCTCATCAAATTCTCGGTTTTATTGTTTCATCTTTTCTTTTCCCGGAGTTCCAATCTCTCATCATCACGAAGATCCATCTATATCATTGCAAGGCTTCAATCCTATTCTTTTCATCCTTCACTTCTTTTTGATCATTCTTTTATTACCGGAGTTCTTCATGGAGGATCTACATGGTGGTTCGTCAAGGATTCTTTTCATTCTTCATTTGTGTTCAAGATACCTTTATGGAGATTATCTTGTGCCATATTTTACCTAAAGTCGTCCATTGGGAATGTTGCTCTTGGTAATGTCTACCTATGATCCAAGTTTTTCTTATCACCTCGGTGGAAGAAGCTTTCTATCTTTTTCTAGCTCTCAATCAAATCTTTTTCCCGTGAGTAACAGGTTGTCACCTCATAATTTTGAGAAGTTTTCCTTAAGCCCACTACAAGTTTATTCGTTTCGTTGTTGATAACCTAACAACTCCATTATAGCATTTGTTGTAAGCATGCTCTCTCAAGATCTCGTTCCCCTCCATTCATTCCATTCCATTCTTTCATTTCTTTCGAAGGCTTTGTGATGTTGCTCTCTTCTCTCATCTTCTCGAATTGTGAGGATCGAGTTCTTTTCATTCTTATCCATTTAACCGGAGTGTTGTGTCCTCTGCTCAAGTTCTTTTCATCTTATAAAGTTTTGCCTCCATTCTCAACTAGAGTGCTGTCCGAATTTGTTCTTCCTTGTTCCTCTTTTCTGACGGATATTATCAACTTCGTTCATCTCTGTTGTATTCTTTCTTTCAAGTTGCTAAACCTTTCAAGGTTCTTTGGTTTCACTCGTTTGTCAAAGAAGCAACTTTGTTTTACCTCTTATCTTCCTCTTCCTTTTTCCCTCCAGTGCCATCCTAGATCTCGGGACGAGATCCTCTCGTAGTGGTGGAGTGTTGTAACACCCTGGATACAACTTTCCATATTTGTAAGTCCGACTCTTGCCTTTTCCGGAGATGCGATATGATATTACCTTCGTGGTTGGGGTTTTGTATTTCGTTTTGCATTTTGTTCATGTCATGCATCTCATATCATGTCATCAAGTGCATCGCATTTGCATTTGTGTTCGCCGCATGCATCCGAGCATTTTCCCCAATGTCTGTTTCGCAATCCGACACTAGCACATGCACCCGATGCACCCCTCTTGTCTCTTTTTGTGAGCAGGTGTTAAACATTCTCGAAATGGACCGAGATTTACCAAGTGGCCTTGGTACACCACCGGTAGACCGCCTGTCAAATTTTGTTCCATTTGGAGTCCGTTTGATACTCCAACGGTTAACCGGGTAACGCGAAGGCCTCTTGTGTGTTGCAGCCCAACACCCCTCCAAAACGGCCCAATAAACCTTTCAAACCACTCCCATGTCCTCCATCGTTGGATCACGATCGTGTGTGCGAAAACTACACTCCATTTCGACACTCCTACCTCCTCCTACCTATAAATATGTGCACCCCGTCCAAATTCGCGGTCTAACCCTAGTCCTCTTCCTCCTCGCGCCGCCGGACATGTCCATCCCGTCGCCGGACATGTCCACCGCCTCCACCCGCATCGCCTGACCCACCGCCGCACGTCGTAGCTCCGGCCACCGGAACCTCGCCGGAGCCCGACATCGCCTTCCCCATCGCCGATGACCTCGCCACACCACCGCAGGACCCGCCGCCGCCCGGAGTTCCCCGTCGCTGCCTGACCTCGCCATCACCGGGATCCGCTCCCTGCGCCTGGATCTGGCCGGTCCCCGTCGTCCCTCGTCGGCATCGCCATCGGGCGCCGCCGCCCCTGCCTCCCCAGTCCCGATCGGGATCGAGGGAGACGAACGAGCCCGCGTTGACCCTCACATGGACCACGGCCTCCTGTCGGCCCAGCTCCGCCGGCCCGCTTCCCCGGCCCAGTCAGCCTCTCCACCGTTTTGGGCCGAAGCATAGGGTGAGTAACCCTCCCCGCCCGTGCGTCATTTAGCTTCTTAGCGCTCGTTTGGACTTGCTGTTATTTTTGCTAAGTCATTGAGAATTGTTATCATGCATGCATCTTGTGAGTGGTGCATCTTTGTGCATGTTCATCCTATGGTGGTGTACGATATATGGAATTGTTCATCTCAGAGTGCTCTTCATATTAGTGTACTATTGCATGCTTCCATCTTGATTCCCTAATCATTGATGCAAGAGTGCTCTAAATTGTTTACTGCTGCTACTTATCAATTTAGGGTGATTTGTCATTTTTGTCACATTTGTTGTCTGCATCATATGGGCATGAGCTCTACATGTGTTTTGATCTATGTCAAGCCATCTTTACAAGGGTGCTTGCCATGTATTTTGGTGATCAATGTGGTGACTAGCACAAGCATGCAAAGTAACCTTCATGATGTTGCTGATTTCAGTGACTTAAGATTTTGCTAAGTCCTTGTTCTGCTGTTATTTTTATGCCATGTAAACATGATGCTACAGTGAGATCCATGCTTCTTTTGAGATGCTTCAGTAAGGATGTTGTGTACATATGGTTATGCTCTATCCATACATGCCCATGTTTGCAGTTATGGAGTACCCTAGCATATCTTATTCTTGATCTACTTTTGCTATAAAATGTTCCTGGCAGAATGTTAACATGTTCATCAATTTTGCCATGGTTGTTGCTATTGATTCATGGATGCTATGAACGTTCTCTTGCCATGGTTAGCTTCTTGAACATGTCATCTTGATGTTACTATGCTTGTTTTGTCATGCAAGGCTTTTTGGTTAGTGATTTGAGCTCGCAAAGATGCCTTCATAATTCTGTTTATGCAATGCTCTGTTTTCTGCAAAGTCTGAAACTGTTAACAAAACTTGCTATGTTTACATGGGTGCCAACATATCTTCTGTGCCTTGTTGGCTCATTATCCTTAAGGGATGTTTGTTCTATGCATTTAGTATATTCATGCCATGCCTTGTATTGCTATGATATGTTCCTGTAGCTTGTTGTTTGCTTGCTCTAAACATGGCTTCCTGATGTTATTTTCTCGCATGTTAGTATTTTCACTAAGTCTGTGAAGATGATATCTTTTGCACTTTTGCCATGCTTGTTTGAACCTGCTCTTTTGTGATTTAGCCGTAGCTCAGTGTTCATGTTTTGTCAAGCATCTTGTGTACATCACTGACATATGCCTTGCTGCTATGTTTGAGTGCAGTAGCTTAGTTTCTTGTTGCATTCTAGATGGCATCGTGTTGTTAATCGCAGAATTGTGCCATTCTTGTTTTGCTTGCCATTTGCAAACTGTGCATCTGTTTCCGGTGATCTTTATATCGATTTCGACCGAAATCATCTCATCTTTCCAGCAGAACACTTGGTTTGCCATGTTGATGCCTTGTTCATCCTTTTTCCTTCCAGAGCACGCATATGCATTGCATATCACATCCCGCATGACATGCCATGTTTTGCATCATGTTGGTTGTGCATTGCACCATGATTGATTGTTGGTCCTTTGATTGTGTTCTTGCTTTGGGTTGAGCCGGGAGATGAGTACATGATGAGGAACCTGTTGAGTATGCTTTCAAGGATCAAGCTTTCGACAACTCTCGGTACATTGCAGGCAAGATGACCATACCCTCGAGATCACTTCTATCTTTGCTTGCTAGTTGTTCGCTCTATTGCTATGTCGCGATACCTACCACTTGCTATATCATGCCTCCCATATTGCCATATCAAGCCTCTAACCCACCTTTCCTAGCAAACCGCTGTTTGGCTATGTTACCACTTTTGCTCAGCCCCTCTTATAGCCTTGCTAGTTGCAGGTGAAGATGAAGTTTGTTACATGTTGGAACATGGATATGTTGGGATATCACAATATCTCTTATTTAATTAATGCATCTATATACTTGGTAAAGGCTGGAAGGCTCGGCCTTATGCCTAGTGTTTTGTTCCACTCTTGCCGCCCTAGTTTCCATCATACCAGTATTATGTTCCTTGATTTTGCATTCCTTACACGGTTGGCTGTTATGGGAACCCCTTGACAGTTCGCTTTGAACAAAACTCCTCCAGCAAGGCCCAACCTTGGTTTTACATTTGCCTAACAATCTATAACCTTTCCTTGGGTTTTCGTGAGCCCGAGGGTCATCTTTATTTTAAACCCCCCCCCCCCCCGGGGCCAGTGCTCCTCTAAGTGTTGGTCTGAACCGAGTAGACTGCGGGGCCACCTCGGGGGAACTTGAGGGTTGGTTTTACTTGTAGGATGTCTCATCTGGTGTTGCCCTGAGAACGAGATACGTGCGACTCCTATCGAGATTTGTCGGCACATCGGGCGGCTTTGCTGGTCTTGTTTTACCATTGTCAAAATGTCTTGTAACCGGGATTCCGAGACTGATCGGGTCTTCCTGGGAGAAGGAATATCTTTCGTTGACCATGAGCTTGTGATGGGCTAAGTTGGGGCACCCCTCTAGGGTATAAACTTTCAAGAGCCGTGCCCGCGGTTATTTGGCAGATGGGAATTTGTTAATATCCAGTTGTAGAGACCTTGACACTTAGCCTAATTAAAATGCATCAACCGCGTGTGTAGCCATGATGGTCTCTTTTCGGCGGAGTCCAGGAAGTGAACATGGTTCTTGTGTAATGCTTGAACGTAAGTAGCTTCACGATCACTTCTTGATCACTTATAGCTTTTCAACTGTGCGTTGCTTCTCTTCTCGCTCTTATTTGCGTATGTTAGCCACCATACATGCTTAGTGCTTGTTGCAGCTCCACCTCCCTACCCTTTCCTACCCATAAGCTTAAATAGTCTTGATCTCGCAGGTGTGAGATTGTTGAGTCCTCGTGGCTCACAGATACTTCCAAACAATTGTAGGTGTCGATGATACCAGTGCAGGTGGCGCAACCGCGCTCAAGTGGGAGCTCAATGAAGATCTTGATCGTTGTTTTGTTTCATTTCCTGTTGATTAATAGAGGAGCCTAGTTGGGACGATCGGGGATCTAGCATTTATGGTTGTCTTTCTTTATTTTGGTTCCATAGTCGGACCTTGATTGTACTCTGGATGATGTATGTTTAACTTGTATTTGTGTGAAGTGGCGATTGTAAGCCAACTCTTTATCCCTTTCTTATTCAGTACATGGGATGTGTGAAGATTACCCCTCTTGCGACAAGCCTACCATGCGGCTATGCCTCTAAGTTGTGCCCCGACATGTGGGAGATATAGCCGCATTGTGGTTGTTACACATACCTGGAAGCTCTTCTGGAAAGACATCTTGATACTCACAAACAGCTGGGATCTGAGAAATATCGTCTAACTCGCCTTTCTCATTGAGAGAGAAGAACCGAATGGTTTCATCACGAGTGGCATAGATGATCACATCCTCAGAAGGGTGAGTCAATTTAATCTCCCTGCAGCACAATCAATAAAGGTCTTGTGCTTAAAAAGCCAATCCATGCCGATAATGAGATCAATATCAGATTCGCCGAGAATAATTGGGGAAGCCGGGAACTTATAGTTGCTCATCTTGATACCGACATTCAGAACCAACATACTAGAGCTCAAATGGTTAGCCGGAGAAACAACTTGCATTGCTCTAGGTAAGGCCTCTGTGTCAAAATTGTGCTTCAATGCAAATGGATATGACATGAAGGAATGCGATGCACCAGAATCAAATAAAACTTTTGTAGAAATATCATTAACTGGGAGATTACCCATGATCACTTTTGAAGAATCCTTTGCTTGAGCTAAATTCATCATGTTCCCCCTTGCAGACTTGGGATTGTACTTGACAACTGCATTGCTTGAGGACCTCACATGAGGAGGAGGCGGAAGGCGCCTTTGGTTGAAGCACTTGTTTGCATAGTGACCTTTCTGACCACACTTGTTACAAGTAATCTCTGAGAGCGTACGATGATAAGGAGGAGCAGGACCACCTGTCCTTGGAGCCTGAGTCTGAGACTTGTTCTGATAGCCTAGGTTGGGTGGGTGGGAAGATCCATGGCCACCTTCGTTCTACTACTAGTAGGGATGACGAAACAGAGGAGGTGGAAGAAGCCAGAACTTCTGTTGCTTAGCTGCCACTTATGAGGGAGAAGAAGACTGGATTGCATCCCTAATTCTCTTCTTTGAAGCCTCACACTTGAGTTGAGCAGCTTCTTGCTTGAGGGCCATGTTGTAGAACTGATCGAACTGGGTAGGCTCAACAAGAACGAGAGCTAACTGCAGATCCTCTCTGAGGCCACCCCTGAAGTGATAGATCATGCTCTTTTCATCAAGAACATCTTGTCTTGCGGAGCGAGCAAGCTTCTGAAACTGGATGTTGTATTGATACACGGACATGCTTCTTTGCTTCAGATTACGAAATTCCTCACGCTTGCTCTTGACAACACTTGTTGGAATGTGTTGAGCTCGAATGTCTCGACAGAAGTCAGTCTAGGTAATCACCCCTCTGGAATCTTTGTACTGCTGGTACAAATCAGCTCCTTGGTCATTGAGCTGAAAAGAAGTGAACTTGACGTAGTCCTCAGGCCTGACATTGCTGCATTCAAAATGCTTGTTGATGTCCACGAGCCAATCATCGGCGTCCATGGCCTCGGCACAAGTGCCGAAAGACTTTGGCTGATTTGCAAGAAACTAGTTGAGGGTAGCAAACTAAGGCTGATTGTTGAATTGTCCTTGGCCTTGATTTCCTTAGTTGCCTTGGACTTGGTTGCGCTCTTGCAAGACCTGCAAAAGCATCTGGGTATTGGCGTTGGTGGCCGCCATCACAGCTTTCCATGCCTCCGGAGGCGGAGGAGGTGGCGGAGGTGGAGGGTTCGACTGTTCCCCATCATTGTGGTCCGGATTCAGACGTGTTGGAGGAGCCATCCTGAAGAGGGTGACATCCGTTAGAACCATGATAGACAGATAGACAAGCTGAATCAACAGATAGAAATGTGCAACATACAATCTTCACAATAAACATTCGAACAGAGATTGAACGAATGCATTCCAAAGTTAACATTACACGACCATTAAGGGTGAGAAGCCACTTAGACAATAGTTGATGAATGAAACAACAAGGTACGACTAGAACAAATAAGTGGTAAGGATTACCCAATCCCATACCAATTATCTGTCGGAAGAATAACTAAGAGCTACTTGAATTCCCACCTATTAACTCCCGAAACTTTCTGGTTATGCAATCTCGTGTTGGGGATACAGGGAGGCACAATATATATCACACAACTAACGAGTCCTACACTCCATTGTATCCATCCATCAACACATAACCAAGAAAACTCCAGAAATTGTGTACCTCAACCTTCGAGAAGCATCTGTTATACTAGATGTGGCAATACTCCGGAACTCCCTCCCAGTACTAGGTGGCGTCGAGGTTATCTCACCACTAACTGCATAAAAGAGATTTTTTATGTCGGCGAGCTCATGTATTGACTGCAACGATAAAATTGTGACGACAACACCTCAGAGCTCAACTCCCCGAGACACTGCCACAACCCCTAAATGTCAGGAGGCACCAAGAACAATGTTCTCATCACAAGAATATCAGAACGATCCCAAGATACCCGCGTGATCCTAAAAAAATTAGTGAAAAAGAGGAGAGGAAAGTCAAAAAATCTACGTCAGGAGTCCTCACCAGAGCAACGAAGGGGCTGAGGAGTAAAAAGAATCCTATTCTCCGATATATATATTCATAAGACACAAAACAGTTTTGTTCTAGACTCAACAACGTGAGTGGTTCGATCAAGCAGGGGGCTCCTAAGTCAGGATGGCTCTGATTTCCAACTTGTAACACCCAAGATGCGGCTATATTTCCCACTTGTTGAGGCACGACTTAGAGGCATAACCGCATCTTGGTATGATCGCAAGAAGGGTTACCTTCACACAATCCCATGTAAATGAACAAGGAAGTAAATAGTTGGCTTACAATCGCCACATCACACAGTGATCAAATTATTCATACATCATTTAGAGTACACACGAGGTCCGACTACGGACGGATCCAAATGAAAATAAGACAACCCCAAATGCTAAGTCCCGATCGTCCCTACTGGGGACCACTACTGATCATCCAGAAAGGAAACATAGTAACGGCCAAGGTCTTTGTCGAACTCCCACTTGAGCTCGGTGGCATCTCCTACATCGGTATCATCGGCACCTGCAACTATTTTGGTAGTATCTGTGAGTCACGAGGACTCAGCAATCTCAAAACCCGTGAGATCAAGACTATTTAAGCTTAAAGGTGGGATGTGTTTATAAGGTGGAGTTGCAACAAGCACTAAGCAAATATGGTGGCTAACATATGAGTACAAGAGTAAGGTGAGAAACTACCAACGGACGCAAAGCTAGAAGTGATCTTGAACTACTTACTTCAAACATGATCCAGCCGTGTTCACTTCCCGAACCTCGTCGAAAAGAGACCATCACAGTTACACACGCAGTTGGTGTATTTTAATTGAGTCAAGTGCAAAGTTCTCTACAACCGGAAATTAACAAATTCCCATCTGCCACATAACCGCGGGCACGGCTCTCCAAAGTTTATACCCTGCAGGGATGTCCCAACTTAGCCCATCACAAGCTCTCACGATTAATGAAGGATATTCCTTCTCCCAGAACAACCCGATTAGACTCGGAATCCCGGTTACAAGACATTTTGACAATGGTAAAACAAGTCCAGCAAGACCGCCTGAATGTGCCGACAATTCCTGATAGGAGCTGCGCGTATCTTGATCTCAGGGCACACCGGATGGGACAAGCTACGAGTAAAACCAGCCCTCGAGTTTCCGCGATGTGGCCTCTGAGGCTGCCCGGTTGGGACCAACACTCAGAGGAGCACTGGCCTGGGGGGGTTGATTAAGAATCCTTGGTTTAATTACTCCCGATGCAAGTTTTAGTTTTTATTAGGAAAATGGTAAAACCAAGGTTGGGCCTTGCTGGAGGAGTTTTATTCAAAGTGTATTGTCAAGGGGGTACCATAACCCCAACCACGTAAGGAAGGCAAAATCAAGGAACATAACATCGGTATGACAGAAACTAGGGCGGCATGAGTGGAACAAAACGCCAAGAAAAAGGGCAAGCCTTCCACCCTTTACCAAGTATATAGATGCATTAATTAAATAAGAGATATTGTAATATCCCAACATATCCATGTTCCAACATGGAACAACCTGCATTGCACCTGGAACTAGCAACGCTATAAGAGGGGCTGAGCAAAAGCGGTAACATAGCCAAACAACGGTTTGCTAGGAAGGTGGGTTAGAGGCTTGACATGGAAATAAGGGAGGCTTGATAACAAGTGGTAAGTAGCGCGACATAGTGATAGAACGAACAACTAGCAAGCAAAGATATAAGTGATATCGGAGGTAATGATCATCTTGCCTGCAAAGTTCTCAGGGTTGTCGAAAGCTTGCTCCTCGTATACGTACTCGACACGATCCTCGTTCACGAACTCGTCTACCAGATCTACCCAAAACAAGAACACAAGCAATGGAACAATAATCAATCATAGTGCAAAACACAAGCAACATGATGCAATACATGGCATGGGATGCAAGGTATGATGTGCAATGCGTATGGGTACTTCAGAAGGGAAAATATGATCATGGCATCAACTTGGCAAACCAAGCGTGCCACTGGATAGGTTGGGATATTTCGGTTGAAATCGATATAAAGATCACCGGAAACGGATACATGGTTTGCAAATGACGAGGAAAACAATTACGCAAAACTACGCTTAACAGTGACATAGCACTTAAGGTGCATCATGAAAATATGCTACAACACTCCAACATAAAAACAGAACACATGGTAGTAAAGTACATGTGAAGCTCTACAAATCATGAACACTGGCCTGAAGCTAGAACTCACTAGAATAATTCTAAAACAGCATGGCAAAAATGAAAATGACAACAGTTTAACAGACTTAGTGAAAATACTTAACATGGCATAAACAGCATCAGGTAACAATTCTTAGAGCTAGTAAACTACATTCTACAGGAACATATCATGGCAAACTTGAGCATGGCATGCTAGTACTAAAGGTAATGAACAAAACTTCCTTACTGAACTTGAGCCGAAGACCCACAGAAAAGATGGTAGCATCATTGCAAACATGGCAAATGATATGAATAAATTCAGACTTGGTAGAAAAACATGGCATGGCAGCAACAGATTCATGATAGCAACTTTGCAAGATTGTGCCACTCACCACAAAGCATTTCATGGCATCTCAAAGCCACCAACAGTAAGAAGACACAATTATGAAGCTAAACATGGCAAGAGCATGGTCATAGGGTGCATGGATCACTAGCAAAACACATGGCAAAAATGCACTTCCTATTAATAGATTGACAACAATATTATTTGGCAAAATGAGAGCATGGTAATGACATGCTACAGTAACCCATAATTACAATCAAAGGCATGGATGGATATATCATAGAAATATCTTCAAAACACCCTTACTGAACTTCATCAAAATGTGTATGGTTTTACTTGTGGCAACAAGTTAACAGGGCAACCTATTGTAACAGGAAAAAACTTGGTAGAAAAACTAAGTCACTGAATCAGCAACATCAAGTGGCCTACTTTGCTAGTCACCACAGGGCACATAAAAATACAAGTATTGCACCACTTTAAGGATGGAATGAAGATGATCCTCAAACATCTTGACATGATGCTCAAAATATGAACACACAAAATGCTATGAAAAAGACAAATCAACAAGTTATGATAGTCTCCAGCAGATAACATCATTTAGCACTTTTGGAACGAAGATTAGGCCATCAATATGGACAGTAACATGCATGAAAATGACACTAGAATGTAGAGCATCACGAGATGAACATTTCGATATATTATCCACACAAAACGGAGCCACGAGCACGGAGTTATGACATGTCAAAGGGGCACACATGAAGTGGATTTCCACGGACTTAGAGAAAAAAACAACCTCCGTATCTAGGGTTTTTTCGGGCACATGAACCAAGGCGCTGGCGAGGTCAGATCTGGCCACGAGGCAGACCGGCATCGAGGTCCGGCGAGGCAGGGCCGGCGAATCCGGGCAGCGGAGGCGGGGTCCGGCGACGACTGCGGCTGGTGGTGAGGTGCGGGGCTCGGGGGAGCTCCAGCGAGCGGCGGCGATGGCAACGGCGGCGGCCAGCAACAAACGGTGCGACGGCGAAGGCGGCGGAGCTGCTGCGGGGCGCGGTGGCGCGCGCAGGAGGCAGCGGCGTGGGGAGCGGCACGCGGGCTGGTAGGGCCCCGCGTGGGCATGGCGGGCCGGTGGCAATGGGAGCGGCACGGGCGACGTGGCGGCTTCCGATTGGTCCGGGCGCGGACGCGTCTGGTCTGGGCGGATGTGTCCGGCGGCGGATGGGGAGTTTACTAGGGTTTCGCCCGAGAATTTCGGAGGGGGGCCTATTTATAGATTATGGGAGCTAGGAGAGGTGTATTGAGGTGCGGCTTTCGCCCACACGATCGTGATCCAACGACGGAGAGCATGGAGGGGGTTTACATGGGCTAGTGGGCTGTTGTGGAGGGGTGTTGGGCTGCAGAGATAGAGGGGTTTTAGTGGTTACACGGTTAACCGTTGGGGCATCAAACGACCTCCAAATGGAATGAAATTTGGCAGGCGGACTACCGGTGATGTACCAAGGCCACTCGACAAATCTCGGTCCATTCCTAGAATGTTTTTCTCCTACTCACGAAGCGAGATCTGAGAGGTGCGATGGGTGCATGTGTGAGTGTCGGATTCCGAAACAGACAACGGGGAAAAAGACCGGATGCATGAGACGAACACGAATGCAAATGAGATGCACATGATGACATGAGATGAAATGCACAACATGAAGAAAATGCAAAACGAGGACAAAACCCAACCATGAAGGATATAACATATAACATAGCCGGAAATGGCAAGAGTTGGAGTTACAATTATGGAATGTTACATCCTGGACGTTACAATAGGTTGACAATGGTGTGGGACCGTGATGTCAGGAAACTGGGAGGAAGGAAAAAATTGTAGTTGTTATATAATAAGGAGGAACTTGCGTACGTACAACTATGGCTCTAGTTAGTCCCTGCTGTCATCCAGTCAAAATAAAGTCATCTCCTGAGTCCTCATGTTCGTTGACCATGTTGACAATGCTCGGTGCCACGGCGAGCGCAACAACTCGAATGGTGATGGAGAGGGCCTCGCGGGCCCTACGGATGGTCTGATACAGTGTCTGCTGCTCATTCAGGAAGCCAGGATCATCGGACACCTATGCGCACCTTTGAGAGACTGAGATGGCATAAAATGGTAAGGCCATGCTTGTGAGCGATGGTTTATTTCACACCTGTATTATGATACAAGTGTAATTTACTCGTCATCGGAAACAACACGTAAAATACAGGCGTAATGAAACCGAGGGCCCGAGGTCTATAACGAAAACCGGCGTGTTATGCATGTAATTTGAGGGACCCGTGTATATTTTACTAGTTGAAATCGACCAACCAAGCGCTTCGCCTGAGACCATCTTCTTTTATTTACAAGCGTTGGTTTTACAAGGGGCTTTGGTTGGGAAACGACGATCCAACCACGGCCTAAGATGATGAGTTGGTTAGAAGATCATATGGTTTCACCTCTAACCTACCCGAGTTGTCGTATAGGCTATGAATGAAACATAAGACAATGAACTTCTTCAGCACAGAAATAACGGAAGATGATGATCTTCTTAACATGCAAATCACAGGCATTAGCTCAACATGCAAAACAATATGAAGCATTATTCTCAGGAGGCACGGTGAACAGCTCATGATGCCGCATGCCACAACATTCTAAGCTCAACTTTGCAATCAAACTCTCAAGGCCTGGCATTACATAGATAACATTCAGAACATACTCTAATAATACCTTACATAAGTCAACATTCATGTGACTATGCATCACATCAGAGTAAATATTTACTTCTGAACTGAAGACAGGAATAGGAGAAAATGATCGACGTTGCTCACAACAAAGGGTGTCCCAGTCAAACATATCAAATGCATGTCTTCAGGCTAACATCAATGAGCAAAATTTGACAAGGTTTTCCAATTCCAATATATTAAACTAATGTCTTCTTGCTAACATCAATGATTAAACTTTGACAAGCTTTACCCATTCAAAATATGTAATGCCTATGATTGTGGAACATGCAGGGTTTGTCAGCATTTTGTCATCTGATAGTCCGGTGGCTCAAGGTGACGACGAATGATTAGAGAACCATTCAATGTATTGTGCATGATGAAGTATTATGGAGGACACGAACCATCTGAATTTTTTTTGCAGTTCCACTAAAATCAAGCTGAGCATCCCTGTGGATTTCGTATTTATATGTTGCAACAAAACAAAGACACATCAGCACACACATGAATATTGGCTCTAGTGTCAACCCACCAATCAGTGGACTAACAAACTGAAAGTATGGTAAACAGATTACCATACCCATATGCCCCATCATTGTTGCTTAGAATGACATTGACAGACTTGGAGTCATGTCCTGGCTTCTTGTACTTGTTTGGGCACTTTTTGCCCAGTGCACTCCACGTGTTGTAGAGTTGCCTATGCTCTCTGCAGACTAGTCATGTCACCAGCGTCTACTAATACTCTGTAAAGCTTCTCGAGCATTCCTTCTATAATGTAGCACAAATAGTGACAACTTCTTTCTGCAAAGTGGTAAGACCAACTGGACCCACTAATGCAGCAGTTTGCCTTAGACACATTGGCTCCATTTGTGCAGTTCAACTAAAATCAAAGTCGAAATAAAACCGAGCTTTAATTTTGATATCCCTATAAGCAACAATAGGTATAAGGGAAACAATTACTGAGAAATAATGGTTGATGACTTGTACTCCCAGAAGAAAAACATCTACTGATCTACCTTATCTTAATGGGAAACAAAGCAGGAGTGTAGCAATTCTCAATTAGTGTGATTCATTCATATTAACTGAGACATTATCTTAACAATGCTGACTCCCGCTAGTTCATCATCTCACACTCGTCGTGTTCCCATGGACGCACGGGTTGCGCTCCTCATGGCGCACGAGCTCCTGTGCTACCGCCCGGTCGACGACCTCTACGAGGACTGGCTTGACCGCATCGCCGAGCTTGTCTGTGCTGCAGGGGGCTCCCTTGCGCAGTCCCACTCTTTGCCTCGCCCTCCGCCAGCCACGGGCGACACCGCTCATGAAGCACCTCCACCACCTCTACCCCAAGACGGCGCCCTAGCGCCAAGGCACGCGGCTCCGCAACGCGACCCACCGCATCCAGCGCCCACGCGTGAAGAAAGAAGTTGTCAAGAAGTCCCTCGACCGCAGGCGAACGCTCCGTCACTCCTCGCTCCGTCGCGCCAGGATTGTTTGCTGTGGCAAGGCCCCGCGCCGCTGGCCGTAGCGGCGCGCGGGCACCAAGGCCAAGCTCCACCTCCAAGGTAGGCCCCAGTGACCATGGCCGGCTGTCGCGCCTTCACCCCCGAGCTGCATAGCGTCGCCTGGCCGGGTAAGTTCAAGACAGACCGGTCTCCTCGCTATGACGGCACCCTCGACCCCGCGGAGTTCCTGCAGCTCTACGAGGTGAGCATCGAGGCGGCCAATGGCGACGAGAAATTCATGGCGAACTGGTTTCCCATGGCTCTCAAGGATGGCCCCCGCTCCTGGCTCCTGAACATGCCTCCAGGCTCAATTTCTTCCTGGGACGAAATGCGCAACCGCTTCATCGCCAACTTCCAGGGCACTCGCGACCACCCCCTGGTCGCGGGTGACCTGCGCCGCATCAAGCAACAACCAGGAGAGACCCTGCAGAAGTACATTCAGCACTTCAACACCGCGCGCATCAAAATCCCCAAGGTGACTGACCAGGCCATCATCTCAGCGTTCTCCGACGGTGTCCGCGACATCAAGATGAAGGAGGAGCTCGCCATCCACGAAGAGTTGTGCACGACCCTGGAGCTATAAAACATCGCAACCAAGTGTGCAAGTGCTGAGGAGGGGCGCCTCTCCCTCCTCGAGCTCCCTGCTGCAGACACAGAGGAGAAAAAGACCAAGGCCAAGGATGTGAAGCGCAAGGGAGCAGCCGTGCTCGCGGTGGAACCAGACACCAAGCACGGCAGAGACCAGCCCGAGTCATCCAATGGCAGCCGATCATTCTGCGCCTTCCACAACCTGCATACCCACAACACCAATGACTGTCAAGAGCTCAGAGCCATTTGATAAGGACGCTTCGGTCAACGCCCCGAGCGCAGCGACCGAGGCTACGGCTGGGGAGGAGGACGTGGCGGTGGACGCTGGGACAACCGTGGCCCGTGCCAGGAGTGGCACGACCGGCCTCGTGAGGACCGCTGGCAGGATCAGCCTCGCGAGGGCGCCTGGAGGGACCAGCCTCATGAGGCTCATCCTCAAGGCAACGCAGGCCTTCCCCCATTACCACCACCACCCGGAAGGAATGACGACCACCATCAAGACGAGGGGGTCGGGGGCTTCCGGGAGCCATGCGCTGTCGCCTGCATATTGGGCGGAGCTCAAGCCCCAGCCTCGCAGCGTATCTTCAAACAGTTTGCCCGTGAAGTGAATGTAGTTCTCCCCAAGCTCGAGGCCACACGCCCACTTAGATGGTCTGGGTGCCCCATCACGTTCAGTTCGGCAGATCAGCTCAAGTGCGCGGCTACCGCAGGCGTCCTCCCAATGCTCTGTTCACCAACCATCAGCAACGTGCAAGTTACCAAGACCCTCATTGACGGCGGCGCAGGGCTCAATGTCCTGTCCATCGACACGTTCGACAACCTCCAAGTGCCATATGACTAGCTTCAGCCTACCAAGCCTTTCTCAGGAGTGACTGACGGCTCTACTACCCCGATCGGGTAGGTTCTGCCTTCCCGTTACCTTCGGAGAATGCAACAACTACCGCACCGAACTCATCAACTTCGACGTCGCCTACATCCACCTGCCATACAATGCCATCCTCGGGTATCCAGTCCTGGCCAAGTTCATGGCGGTGACCCATCACGGCTACAATGTCCTCAAGATGTCGGGAAGCGGCGGAATCATCACAGTCCCGTGTGAAGAAAGAGACGTGGTGTGCTCCCTCGAGCGTGCCTTCCAAGCTACAGCAATCAACGACCCAGACAGTTAGGGCGAGCGCCATCCTAAGGCCACCCCCAAGAAGAAGAAGCATCTGCGTCACGCAGGGCCTCAGGCATGTGGCGCCTCGTCAGGATCAGCGTCCGCACCTGGGGCGCCTCCCTCCATTGCATAGGGAGGCGCGCCCAACGCCCCTCTCGGGCAGGGCTCGGGGGCTCTCTTTTGGAGGGCCTCAGACTCTGCCAACATCACGAGGGAGGCCCTTGGGCACCACTTGGAGGCATGCTTCGCGACACGTTTTACTCAGGAGGACACAGGGAAAGGAGTGCCCACCGCTCAGGAGTTCATCACCAAGACCACTCAGGAACTGCAAGACGCAAGGGCCGTGCGCAGCAGCCACCGCTCACCAGGCGCAGCTCCCCATCCAGGCGAGGATGCCGGGCTGCGTGTCTGCATTGACGTTCCAGGGCTCAATCGGGCAGCCTCTTAGGAGCTTCTCTGGCCTTCGCGCATGGGACGCTACGAGGGCCCACCCCACAGTTACGTTCGCATGCCCTTCGGTCTACCGAGCGTGGCGGCCATCTATCACCGCAACCTGCAGAGCATCTCAGCGGCTCAAGAGGCCAGGCACCACGCGGTGCTGGCGGAGATGAAGACGGTCCTCGAGGAACCCCCTGGGCCCCCAGGGCCTCCCGAGCCTCAGGCCCCCAGTAGCTCATGAGGGGCAGCCCTTCGCCGCACGCCATCAGCTACCCCAACTCTCCTTCATCGACAGGGCTAGGTGACATTTTCCAAGGTTCATTCAGCTGGGAGCGCCCCCAGGGCTGCATCATTCCTAGGCCGTGTGGGTCCGTCCCTGTGGCATGTATCTTTCCTTTAATGTCTTTAGCTTACCCTATTGGGGGCGCCCCTTGGGCTGCATCATCCCCAAGCCGCTCGGGCCGGACCCGGTGGCATGCATCTTCCCTGCACTTACCTAAGATAGGTTGCTTTCCATGCTTAATCTATCTATGACTATCGCCTGCTTGATTGTCACCCATGGTGGGAGCCGTGCATCGGCCGTCTTTCTTCAGAACCCCACGCGTGAGTAAGTCAAGCATGATGTCTGTGCTCGGGCCCGTCCCTGCAGTGTCTGTAAATCCATCTGCTGAGCTATGTCTGGCGAGCCGGCCCCATTCACATCACCTCCTGGGCCGTTGGTGCTTGGCTTTTTCCCGCGATGACCTCAGGAGATTCGTTCGACGCAGGTTGCCTAACCACCTCGCAGGACCAAGATAGCAAACAAGAACCAAGACCAGGCGCAACCCTCCTTGAGGTAGGGCCTCGTGAGTCCCGCGCTGGCTCACGAGTGCCCAGATACACCACGTCTAGCCCTGCCGTGCAAGCCATGTGTCAGGGCGGGGTTGTACACGCCCCGGGAGCTCTCCGCAGTAGGGAGTCCCCCTCCCACGCCCTAGTGGAAGCACCATGCTCCGCGCTGGCCGTTGACACTGCCGAGGAGCGGCTATGCCCGTGCACAAGTGGAAGCACTACGCTCCGCACCGGTGATAAACAACTGAGGGCGGCCCCACGGCCGTACCAACCTCAGGGAGCCCTAGAGCTCAGTGTCCGGCCTCACCGCAATGCCTCCCCTCGGGAGAGCCGTGCGAGGGGGCTGGGCACGGGGGCTACACTTGGGTCATGACCAAGCGTGCGCCACCAAACCAGCCCCTGGACCTGGTCGTCGCACGCCCCTGCCGAGCCGAGCCTCGGCGAGGGCAAAGGTATGGAGAATGTTTGCATGTCAAGGGGGACTCCTGAGCATGGCATCTTAGGAGCCTAACTGGTCACGTAGCCCCTCACTCCTTGGTCCGTCCTGGTTTCCGGTCGGCCCAACGGCGGTTGAGGTATGCGTGGGGCTGGGCTCTACCGACGTAGAACATTAACCTATCCTCGCGTATCCTTCCTATAGGATGTTTGCGCGTCAAGGGGGACTCCTGAGCATCGCGACTCAGGAGCCTAACTAGTCACGGAGCCCCTCGCTCCTTGGTCCGTCCTGGTTTTCCAGTCGGCCCAACGGCGTTTCAGGTATGCGCGGGGCCGGGCTCTGCGGACACAGAACACAAAGCAAATAGGAAGAAAAGCATAAAATCTCGAAGCAAATATTATAGTACATATTGTTCTCACAATATCAAACGCAAGTCTAACGCCTCCACGAGGCATGGTACATGTTGCAGGAATAAAGCAGAAAAGTAGCCGCAAGTCACCCCTAGACACCGCAGGCACCTGCAAAAGGTGCCCCCTCCTGTGTAGCATTGCCTTCACCTACATCACCGGTCGAGGGCGCGGGGCCGAAGGCATCGAACTTCTTCAGCAGGGCTTCCACTTGACCCTTCACGGCCATGGCGGCAGCCGCGCAGTGTTCGTCGGCTACAGGTTCCAGCAGCTCGTCAAGATGAGCGCTGGGGGTGCCAAGGTCAGGTGGCTGAAGACCCGTGTCAGCGTGGTTGAGGAAAGGACGCGAGCCTCTGCCTCCGCCATAGGACCGATGCCTTCCACGACCTCCTCGAGCGCCTTCAACAGGAAGGGAAGTAGCTGAGCAGGGCCATCCTCGTCGCTGGCCAGCGGCTTCTCCAAGACCTTCTTGTACATTCTCTTCAACGCCACGCGGGACATCTCCTCGAGGGTCGAGAAGGCCACGCGGTCTTTGGCAAGGACCCTCGCCTTGGCATCAAGGTCTGCCTCCTTCGCCCTCACCTTCCGCTCCAACACCTCCAGCCAGTTACGCTCCGTTTCCTGCTCCTTCGCCAACTCCCCCAGCTCGGCGTCGCGGCCCTTGATGGCGTCCTCCCGGGCCTTCATCTCCCCCTCCTTTGCCTGGCGGCCGCGTGCTTCTTCCGCATGATGGTCGCGCATGCCCTTCAGCTAGTCCTCCAGCTCTAGGCAGCGGCCGCGGGCGGCCTCGGCGTCCTTCAATACCACCTCGCGATCGGCCGCAGCTTTGGCGGCGGCCTGCTTCTCCTTCTCGGAGGTCGCCGCGGCCTAGCTCAGCGACGCTCGAACCGCCGAGTCGGAGTGAAGCCAACCAGAGACCAACTCCAAGCGCCTGCCACCAGGTGCGAGTCCGTGCCCTGGAGATCTTCCCGCAGTCGGGCCATCTCCGAAAAGGCGCGCTCCAGGACGGCTGAGGAAGTAGAAGAACCTAGAGCCAGGGGCACAACAGGAGAAGGGGGCGACGTTGTCACCAGAGCCTGGGAGATCAAGGGCTCCTGAATCTCACGAGCCATACTGGACACTGGCACCTCCTGAGCCAGCGGCACTTCGGGGGCTGACTCCTCCCGAGGATGATCCACCGGGCCTCGCAAGGACGACCGGGGCTGGAGAAGCATGAGCACCATCCCCTCCTTTGCCCATGGAGGAGGGCACGGTCACAGCAGGCGGTACCACGGACTCTTTCTCTCTCCTCATGCATCGCGCCTCAAGAGATCTTACTGGCTCCCCAGCCCTCACCCCCTGGCCTTGACCACGGCACGCGACCTGGCATACCACGGCGGTTGAGCTCGCTCGAGGGCCGGGACCTGAGGACGTAGAGCACCGAGAAGGACATGGAGGTGAGGGGGAGGCCCGCACGGGCCAGACCTAGCCTGTTGGAAATATGCCCTTGAGGCAATAATAAATTGATTATTATTATATTTCCTTGTTCATGATAATCGTTTATTATCCATGCTATAATTGTATTGATAGGAAACTCAGATACATGTGTGGATACATAGACAACACCATGTCCCTAGTAAGCCTCTAGTTGACTAGCTCGTTGATCAATAGATGGTTACGGTTTCCTGACCATGGACATTGGATGTTGTTGATAACGGGATCACATCATTAGGAGAATGATGTGATGGACAAGACCCAATCCTAAGCCTAGCACAAGATCATGTAGTTCGTATGCTAAAGCTTTTCTAATGTCAAGTATCATTTCCTTAGACCAGGAGATTGTGCAACTCCCGGATACCGTAGGAATGCTTTGGGTGTACCAAACGTCACAACGTAACTGGGTGGCTATAAAGGTACACTACGGGTATCTCCGAAAGTGTCTGTTGGGTTGGCCTGAATCGAGACTGGGATTTGTCACTCCGTGTAAGCGGAGAGGTATCTCTGGGCCCACTCGGTAGGACATCATCATAATGTGCACAATGTGATCAAGGAGTTGATCACGGGATGATGTGTTACGGAACGAGTAAAGAGACTTGCCGGTAACGAGATTGAACAAGGTATCGGGATACCGACGATCGAATCTCGGGCAAGTATCGTACCGATAGACAAAGGGAATTGAATACGGGATTGATTAAGTCCTTGACATCATGGTTCATCCGATGAGATCATCATGGAACATGTGGGAGCCAACATGGGTATCCAGATCCCACTGTTGGTTATTGACCGGAGAACGTCTCGGTCATGTCTGCATGTCTCCCGAACCCGTAGGGTCTACACACTTAAGGTTCGATGATGCTAGGGTTGTATAGGAAGTTTGTATGTGGTTACCGAATGTTGTTCGGAGTCCCGGATGAGATCCCGGACGTCACGAGGAGTTCCGGAATGGTCCGGAGGTAAAGATTTATATATGGGAAGTCCTGTTTTGGTCACCGGAAGAGTTTCGGGGTTTATCGGTAATGTACCGGGACCACCGGGAGGGTCCCGGGGGTCCACCAAGTGGGGCCACCTGCCCCGGGGGGCCACATGGGCTGTAGGGAGTGTTCCTTGGCCTACATGGGCCAACGGCACCAGCCCCACTAAGGCCCATGCGCCTAAGAGAGAGAGAGAGGGGGCAAACCCTAATGGAATATGGGCCTTAGGGCCCATATTGGTGCGCCTCCCTCTCCCATCCCCTCTTGGCCGCCCCTTGCCTCCCCATCTAGGGCTGCCGCCCCCCCTAGGGGTGGGAACCCTAGAGGGGGCGCAGCCCCTCCCCTTCCCTATATATATTGAGGCATTGGGCAGCCCAGAACACACGCGATTCGATCTCTCGTTGGTGCAGCCCTGCATCTCTCTCTCCCTCCTCTTCTGTGGTGCTTGGCGAAGCCCTGCAGGATTGCCACTCTCCTCCATCACCACCACGCCGTTGTGCTGCTGCTGGATGGAGTCTTCCTCAACCTCTCCCTCTCTCCTTGCTGGATCAAGGCGTGGGAGACGTCACCGGGCTGCACGTGTGTTGAACGCGGAGGTGCCGTGCGTTCGGCACTTGGTCATCAGTGATTTGAATCACGACGAGTACGACTCCATCAACCCCGTTCTCTTGAACGCTTCCGCTTAGCGATCTACAAGGGTATGTAGATGCACTCTCCTTCTACTCGTTGCTGGTTTCTCCATAGATAGATCTTGGTGATACGTAGGAAAATTTTGAATTTCTGCTACGTTCCCCAACATAGCCGCACTACAGCGACCGGCGAGCGAGTCCGGCACGACCCGAGGAGCAGACCCCAGACAGCCAAAGATAAGTTCTCTAGATCCACCAGTCGCTTGAGGCATGAGACCCTCGCTCACTCCCTTCGTTGCCTACCGCGGCAACATTTGCTTCCTTTCCCGTTCTTAGACAGCTGCTTGCGCGCTAAGGGGGACCTCCTGAGCATCGCGCCTCAGGAGCTCTTACTGGATCTCAGGCCGCTCACCTCCTGGCCTTGACCACAGCACACGACCTAGCATACCAGCGACGGCTGCAGCCTGCCTGGGGACCGGGACCTGTCAGCGTAGAGGACCAAGCTACCACTGGATTGGAAAGGGGAGGCCGAGCCTCGGCAGGATATGTGCACACAAATCTTCATAATGGAGGCTATATTGACAATAGGCATTACAGACACTTTACACACCTCCACGGGGCCCGTTTCTTGATTCCTCGCAGGGGACAAAGGGAAGGAATTCCTAGAGGTTCTATCTACGCGCACCAGGTGTTGCCGACGCCATCATCAAAAGTGGGCCACGTGAGGACGGCGCCAACCCCATCCAGATCAGCGACGACGGTGGCTGGACGACGCGGCCCTGCTCCGGGCTCGGTGGGAGCTCGGGGGCACGTAACTGTCGTCGCTCGTCTCTGGAGACTCCAAGAGCTCAGGAGACTCGCTGGACCACAGGGAGTCGCCGCTGTCGCTGGAGGAGCTGCAGCCAAGACCAGTGACGGGCCCCGCGCCCGCCGCAGCGTCGCCCTGGCGACCTCCTTCAGGGCAGCACTCCAGGCAGCGGCCTTCCTCGTCGAAGACCTTGAAGAACAGCACGGAGGCGCCGTCGTACTCGAAGTGGATTACGAGGGCACCCTCCACGCGACACACTCGGGCAATCTCACCCCAGCCTCGGGTCATGAAGATCTTCCCGGAGGTAACATTTCCAATCACCGCTCCAGTCGCTGGGGCGTTGCAGTCGGCATGCTGCAGCCAAAGTTCGCGAAGGCCCCTCGGCGGCATCTCAATGGCGAAGAACGGCGGGAGGCATATCCAAGTGCTCGGGGGCATCGCCACCCACAGCACGAACTCATGCGAAGACTCCGCAGCATGGACCCCTAGGCAATGGCATGCGCCTTCGCGGCACGACGACCATGGCCCTGGCGCGGGCGGTGCCGCTCACCGCTCCTCCCTCTGGAATCGTCAGCGTGAGCGTACAAGGGCAGCGGGTACCCACGAGGCGGCCTCTCATACCAAGGCCTCGACACCACTGGCCTCACGACCACAACGCGGCGATGAGACCTCCTTTTCTTCGGCGGGAGCAGCTCGGGCACGTTGATGGGTGCCTTGCCTTTCTCTGCGGCCAAGAACCTCCAGATCGGCGCCATGTCTACACAAGAAAGAAGTGGAGCAAGGAAGAAGAAGAAGAAGCAGGAGAGGCAGAGGAAAGATGGGCGATGGGGGCTCCGCCCCTCACCCATTGATACTAGGAGGAGGCCAGCCAGCACACCCCATGATCACAGGTAATGATGGTTTTCCTTGCATGTCGCAGGGACTTGTCACGTCGGGCAGTTGCCGAGGCAGAACGGGGAAGTGAGGATCCCACGTCCAATCAACCGCCACGCGTCAACAGAGGCCGCAGGCTCTTGGGGCCCGCGGCGCTCCGCACTTGACCCTTGGCTTTGCCCCGAAGCCAAGCCCGAGCGCGCCTTCAGCCCGGGGGCTACTGTTGGCATTCTGGGAACGGGTGTCCCAAGACTTGCCCGCCTGCGGCCCACGGCGTGGCTTTGCTGGCAGGCCTGTACGGCCAATCTTCATCAACAAGGAATCAAGACCCTCACGAGGGGCCAAGCCTCGCGAGGCGGATGACACAAGACCTCCTCAGGAGCAGCCTCATCAAGCCAGCTCGTGAGGGACGGAGAGTTCAAGGTTGGGCAAACCTCATGAGGTTTCCCTGACGTAAGCCATGACGATCGAGACCAGGCGGGCGCCCGCGTCCTTGTTTCCCCTTTGGTGCTAGGGGGCAAGCACAGGCGCATAGTATCGAGGCATCACGCAAAGGTTTCCATATTGGTGCAACGAGACCAAGACCAGAAGGACGGCAAGACAGAGGTCACCACAGAGCCCAGGACGGCGTCACTGCCAGAACCTTTGGTAGGCGAAGACCACCTTTTGTCAGGATAGCTTTTACTAGATGTGCCCTTTCAAATTGGCCGTTGTTGGCTCCCTTCCCGCTCAATATTTGGGGAGAGGACCAGGGCCTCTATAAATAGTACTAGCCACCACCATAGGCAAGGGGAGAGGAGAGAAGAGAGAGCATAGAGAGAATCCAAGATGATCCTCAGCCACACAAGTGCACCAAGCACAAGAACACCTCAACCTAAGGAGGTTGTTCTTCCCCTTGTACTGTTCATCCTTAGCCCAAGAGGCAATCCACCACCACCACACTAGAGTAGGGTATTACACCACAACGGTGGCCCGAACCAGTATAAATCTTGTGTCCTTTGTGTTGCGAGTTCGTTGAGTTAGTCCATGAGATCTAGGCTAAGTTAGAACGCGGATCGATAGGGGGGGAGATCTTCACGCGCACCCTAGTGTTAGAACCTTAAGGGTTTTGCCGGAACCCATGATCTGACAAAAACTACTACTTCTGATGAACTAATGATCCACGCGTCCTGGTCGCACTTCCTGTCCTTCACCTGCGGTAAACTACCCTCCCTTAAGTGAACAACCACACATGTGCCAAATTATCGGAAACGTGTGAGAGTGTGTACAAATAAAGAATTTTAATTTCAATTGTCAGAAAGGTTTGAGAGTATGTACAGTTTGCCCTCTCCCAATAATTATGGTTTGTTGTGTTCGGCCTAAACTTGGTCAAACATTACAAATTTTGACTTCAGTCAAATCTAATATGCAGAGTAAATAAAAATGGAGGGCTACTACGTCCATCTGGGTTTTTAGTCCACACCATTTTTTTAATCAAATTTAATAGCTGGACAAACAAAATTACAGGGGAGATGAAGACAAAGTTGTGAGAAGGCTTAGAAATCAATACAAAACTTATGCTCTTAGTACCAACGTCGATCGTTCTTCGAGGAAACATTTGGTTCATAGCCAATTGTGTGATAAAATTGCACCAATGTGAAAGATGATTGTGTCTCTAATGCAACCAAGGTGAACTGATGAAGGATATCATCATTGTGGGTAACAAGCAAAGAGCATTGATGGAAGGCAACTTCTTTTTCATTGAAAATCGATCAGCTTCACTAGCCGATGCAACCATGAGGAGCAACCATGAGCATCGATAGGTCATCGTGGTGATGCATCATCCATTTGGCATCAAGTTTGGGTGAGGCACCTATGAAGTTCAACAAATCCTCACTGTGGTCTGTTTCTTCTCAGTAATCAAGCTCGAGGAAGGAAGAACCACGTGGCAGAGGACAGTGAGGAGGAATAACAATGGCCATCTAATTTTGTGCAGTTCCACTAAAATTGAGGAAGACATGCCCGGGTATGGAGATACGCATTGTTGTTTGCGAAAATATAAAAAAGGGATATAATGTTGTTACTTTGTTTTGGCAGTGGTACAAGATTAACAACGACATCTCAATTGTCAATAAGAATTAATGAAAAGTACACCAAAAAACAGAAGCATCATGATTATCTTGATGGGAACTAAACTAGGATACTCGAGAAAAAAAGCATTTCTTCATTTAACCAGTGATAGTATTAGATTAGGAGCAGCAATAGGAGCATATGGACAATGACCGCACAACCACCATGTACTTTTTGTCAAAACAACATGTATACCTCCACCGAGGCATAAACAAGGACAACTTTTCGAGTGGCATTTCCTCTATAATAGTAGGTGATGTTGGACCAGCCAATAAACCCTAGCTATTGTACATGGGGAGCTGGGGAGTAGTCGCATAGAAGAAAACCCACATGCAGCAACCTGGGGAGCTAGACCAGTACAAGAAGTTATACCTCAGGTGGGCGAGATGTCGCTTAGGCAGGCAGGCGGGATCTGCCCACACGATGGCAGCGAATAAGGGCATGGAGGAACTTCGTCCGCGCCAGCGCCGGCTCCGAGAGGACAGTGCGCATCGGCTTCCTCCATCGCCGACGATGACAATGTCAATGCTACACCTCTTCACCTCCCGCAGTGGATGGGATTCGTCTGGATCTGTGACCACCGGTGAGGAGATAGATAGAGTGGACACTGTCATCTTGTTTTGATATGGAGAGGGTGAGAGGGTGAGACGTGAGAAACCCTATCTAACAAGAGGCTATATACAATGGAGTAAAAAATCTCTCCATATTAGTTGTTTTAAATAGAATACGCGCGTTCCCGGAAAAAATAAATGAAAATTGGCAGACAATGTTTTTTAATGTACCAAGAAAGAAAACTCAATCAAAAACACGCCCCCGCTTCCAGGTCGCGAGGGTCGTCGCGCCCACACACATAGACATAGACATGCACATACGTGTTTACGTAAAATTCCATCTCCATCTGCATCTCCAATCATATTTGTCCAACTGGCACATTACTAACGTTGTTAATTATATACACAACAATATTAACATACAACATCTCTTGTTTGCGGGCGTCCGGACTGCTGCCACACCCGCTCTTGACCAACCCGAACCCTCTTCAACACCTGCCCGTGCTTCCCACCCGAAACAGTCAGTGCCGCATGCATGCCCGGCCAGAGCGGACGCGACCACACACTAGCGCCGGCATTGAAGTGGTGCGCCAGCCAAGTGAGCATCGCCCGCGCCGGTTCCCAGTGCACGTGATGATACGTCTCCAACGTATCTATTATTTATGAAGTATTCATGCCAATATTTTATCAATCTTGGGTGTTTTACAATCATTTTATAGCAACTTTATATCATTTTTTCGGACTAACCTATTAACCCAGTGAACAGTGCTAGTTGTTGTTTTTTGCTTGTTTTTTACACCGCACGAAATCAATATCAAACGGAGTCCAAACACCGCGAAACATCACGGAGATTTTTTTGGACCAGAAGGAACCCAATGGGCCAGAGCAGCACCTGGGGGGTGCCCTGGGGGGCCACAACCCACTAGGGCGCGCCAGGGCCCCCTGGCGCGCCCAGGTGGGTTGTGCCCACCTCGTTGGCATCCCATACCCCTTCTCTGCACTATAAATTCCCAAATATTACAAAACCCTTCGGGGTTAACCTAGATCAGAAGTTTCGCCACCGCAGGGCTCTATTGCCACCAAAAACCAATCTAGACCCATTCCGGCACCCTGTCAGAGGGGGAAATCAACTCTGGTGGCCATCTTCATCATCCCGGCGGCCACCACGATGAGGAGGGAGTAGTCCATCCTCGAGGCTGAGGGTTTGTACCAGTAGCTATGTGTTTTATCTCTCTCTCTCTCGTGATCTATATCATGGGCTTTGTTAGCATAGATGGATCATATGATGTTCCTCCCCTCTATACTCTTGTTGAGATGAATTGAATCTTTACCTTTTGAAGTTTTGTCATGTCGGATTGAATGTTCAGATTTTAGAACACATGATATATGTCTTGTGGTATGAATACTTGAGGTGACAATTGGGGTATCTTATTGATTCACTTGATATATGTTATGGCATTCAACTCACGGATTCCCGTGGTGATATTGGGGCAATCTATGCATAGGGGTTGATGCACATTTTTATTATCATTTCTTCGACAGAAACCTTGGGGTCTCTTTCTAGTTCTTTCTGTGGATTGAGTATTATGAATATGAATTTGCTTTGGTGTTATTCTAGTACGAACTCTGGGATAGACCGAACGGAAACAATAGCTTTGTGTAATTTTAGTACGAACTCTTGAATAGATCAAACGGAAAGAATAGCTTTGAGGTAGTCTTGTACCCTACAAACAATTTCTATCTTTTGTTCTCCACTAATAGGAACTCGGGAGTGATTCTTTGTTGTACTTTGAGCGATAATCATATGATCCAACTATGTTAGCATTGTTGAGAGATTGCACTAGCGAAAGTATGAACCCTAGGCCTTGTTTTTAAGCATTGAAATGCCGTTTTTGTTCCCGTTTACTGTTTTCTACCTTTCTATTTTTATTTATTCAGATTATAAAAATATATTTATACCATCCATATTACACTTTAATCACCATCTCTTCGCCGAGCTAGTGCACCTATACAATTTGCCATTGTATTGGGTGTGTTGGGGACACAAGAGATTTCTTGTATTTGGTTGCAGGGTCGTTTGAGACAGACCATCTTCATCCTACACCTCTCACGGATTGATAAACCTTAGGTCATCCACTTGAGGGAAAATTTCTGTTGTCCTAGAAAACTCTGCGCTTGGAGGGCCAACAGGTGTCTACAAGAATAAAGTTGCGTAGTAGACATCAAGCTTTTTTCTAGCGCTGCTGCCAGGGAGGTGAGTGCTTGAAGGTATATCTTTAGATCTTGCAAGCAATAGTAACCACACATAAGTAATCACTCAAAAGATCGGCAAGAACGAAGAAGACAGTTCGGAAAACATCAAAACCAAGCAAATAACTCTTACAACATAAAACAATTTCTAACAGTACCAAAATTATGTGAATTTGGCCTTATTAGAAAGTTTAGGTCAATAGCTTTGACTTGCAAAAAGAATCAACTAAATCAGAGTTACGAAACTCAAGTTATGCTCAAAAGAAGTTTGAATATAAATCTGAACAAAATTTGAAATTTGAAAATTTCAAAAATTTGATGTGACATGTTCACTATATAGGTGAAAACAAGACGAAGCTATAGGCCGAGGTTTCATCTAATTTGGATAAACGAGTGAAAAGTTATGCCTATTTGAAAAATCAGGGTCAAGTTGTTTTACGGAAGAAAAATAGCTACGGCTAAGGTCTAATGTATAAATGCGTAGACTAATTGATAATCTAAGTATTCTATCGTATTAGTCTAGAAATAATAAACTAAGGAAGTACAAAAGAAGAAAACAAAGAAAGATACATTTATAAAGTAAAGAAAAGATAACTTCGGAGAGAGGAGATAATTTTTAGAAGTCCCGCTGGAGAAGAGAAAAATATTTTTCTTTAAGGAATCTAGTCAAACCAAAATATTAATTTAACCCGAATCGGATGATTTTTAGAGGCTCTATGGGTCTATATTTATAGGTGGAAAAGGGGCTTAGGGGTCAAAGGCTAGGCAATGTGGGACTAAATGTAGACAAAAAATAGAAAAGAGAGAGGAGGCGTGCCATGGGCCAAAAGGCCTTTAGCCGGTTCGGCCGGCCGCGCACACTGCAATTTTTTTGTTTTTTTAAGCAATAGAAACGAAAATAAAGAAAAAAACTATGAAAAGAAAAAATATGGGGAAGGAATATGGCCGACTAGGCCGGGCCCATATAGGAAAAGAAAAAAAGATGGGGCGCCCGCTGGTACTATGATGCGCACGTGTGCAACATTTAGGGACGGGCCGCACGTACTGTTTTTTTTAATATAAACACAAGTATAACCTGAATAAAGAAAAACAAAATAAACATTTTATATAGGCATATTATATATTAAAATTTTCAGAAAAATATTTTCTACAACATGAACATTTTCCTAGTGTCACATAAAATCCACAAAAATTCAAATAATTTGAACAGTGCTACTTCTACAATAAAACCCAATAAAAATCATTTTAGAAATACCAAAATAATTTCAAAAATATTTCTCTCCAATTTTTTGATGTAGGAAATCATGTTACACTATTTTCCACATATTTTATTTGTGGAGAACAATAATTTGAAAAAAAAATCAAAATAACTCCAAATTGAATTTTTTTCCAAAAGGACTTTAAATTTGATCCTTTTAAACTCCCAACTCATATTTTATATGTTTTGTAGAAGTCATTTTATCTTCTCTCATAAAAATCATTGAGTAGCTTGAAGTTTCTGAATTTGAAAATATTTCCAAATAAAATTCAAATATTTTCGAATACCCTTTTCATTTAATTACATGGAAGAAGTTATCTCATCTTCTCTCTAGGGTTTTGTATTTGACAAGAATTTGAATCACGGAGATCAAAATGAAAATGAAAGTTTTGGAAAGTCCTTTTATTCCCTCTCAATTAACTATCAAAAGGTTTCGAATTTCACTCAATATTAGTCAATCAATCAAGCAATCAATCAAATCTATCTATTTATATAACATTCCAAAATTTAGAATTTTGGGATGTTACATAAATGTGCTAGTCATATGCTTCATGATGCTCTCTTTATGTTTCAATTCTTATCTTTTTATGCGAGCATCATGGAACTCATCATGCCTAGCTAAAAGGCATAAAAGAAAAGCGCTTGTTGGGAGACAACCCAACACTTTTACCTACTTTTTTTGTGTGTTCACATGATTATGTTACTATAGTAATCATGTTTATTGCTTTTGTTTCAACAAAGTGCCAAGTAAGACCTTTGGGATGGCTAACGGTGATAGTTGATTTGATCTTGCTGAAAACAGAAATTTATGCGCTCAGGAAAATAATTCTAATTTTTAACAGAATCGTAATAAAATGCTGATTATTTTTGCACAAGATTAATAGACAAATTTCTTAGGTTTTCCTAATTTTTCAGAATTCTTCGAGTAGCAAAACTATGGTTTGAGTACAGATTACTCAGACTGTTCTGTTTTTGACAGATTTTGTTTTCAATGCATAGTTTGCTTGTTTTCTAGTTTCTATGGCTTATATTTCTCAATATAAATTTTAGAAATGATATGATATAGTAGGCATTTTGTGATAACAATTATGAATCTTGTCTTTGACAGTACCAAAAGTGAAATGGTTTGCTGTTTATCATACTAACCTATCTCACAAAGTTCTGTGTGATTGAAGTTTTCAAGTTTTGGGTGAGATGTCGATATGAGGAGAATGAGGAATGACAAGAACCTAAGCTTGGGAATTCCCAAGTCATACCAAGGTAATATTCAAGGAAGATCCAAGCAACTAAGCCTGGGGATGCCACGGAAAGCATCCCTTCTTTCGTCTCCAACATTATCGGTAACCTCACTTGGAGCTATGTTTTCATTCGTCACATGATATGTATTTTGCTTGGAGCATCATTTTATTTTGTTAGGATTTTCTTACTATTATTTAGAATAATTTTTTGCCTCTTTTATTTCAATAAAAGTGGCAATGATAGCCTTTGCCATGCTAATTTTGCAAGTATACTTGTTGCTGTTTGAAAACAGAAAGTTTACCGCTGTTGCAAAAATTCCCTAGAAAAGTTAGAATGTGATAAAATGTTTATACTTTTTTTAAAATGAGCTATGATAAATTTTTTGCAGTGTGGTGCATTTTCATAATGTTTGGAGTTTAATAAGTATTGATACTCTTGCATTCTTTATAGACTGTATTGTTTTGGTAGATTGATGTTATATTTGCATATGTTTGCTTGTTTAATGATTCTATTTGAGGATAGGAGTATTAAATATGCAGAGGCATTTAGTATGAAATGTTGAATAATAATTTCAGTGATTTTCTACAGTAGAGAATGATAAGGTTTTTGAATTGGTTTATACTAACTTATCTCACGAGTTCCTATTGAGTTTTGTGTGGATGAAGTTTTTGAGATTGAGGAAACCGCGATATGAGAGGAATTAAGGGGACACAAAAGCTCACGATTGGGGATGCCCAAGGCATACCAAGATAATATTTCAAGAAGTCTCAAGCATCTAAGCTTGGGGATGCCCCGGTAGGCATCCCACCTTTCTTCTTCAACAACTACCAATTAGTATCGGTTGATCCTAAGTTTTTGCTTCTTCACATGATGTCTTGATGTTTTAATAAAATACTTATAGTCCTCAAATAGATGCCAAGGAGGCTAAGCAAGCAGCATTCACATCCCGTCAACGAAGCTCTTTTGTATGTCGTTTACTCTTGTGCTTCACTTATATCCTATGACTAAATTGTTGAATAAATTGAACGTCATGAAGTTGAAATCATATCATTCCTAGTGGTAGCTTCACATTGGGTTTAGAAAGTGAAATCTTTTGAGGCTTGAAAATCAAAATATTGGTCATACAAGCAATTCACAAATAATTAGTATAAGGAAGAGAACTTTCACATATAAATACACTATCATGGAAATCTTTTGTGATTTTGAGCCCACATCAAAATATTATATGCCAAAATTGTTGACGTTGGACAAGGAAGACAACGTAATGGTTTATGTTTGTTCATATTCACATAGAAGTTATTTTATCATAGATCCTACAACATGTGGTCCTTGCGCCCCATCTTTGCTAGCCAAAAATTCCGCACCAAGTAGAGATACTACTTGTGCATCCAAAAACCCTTAAACCCAAATCTTATTTTCAAGAGTCCACCATACCTACCTAAGGATTGAGCAAGATCTTTCAAGTAAGTTGTCATCGGTGCAATAAGGCAATAAAAATTGCTTCTAAAACTGTAAGATCATTTAGTGTAAGAGAAAATTGAGCGTTGTACGAACATGTGATGGCAAAGTAATAAAAGCGACGGACTGGACAATAAAGGTTGCTATCATAAGGGGCAATATAACATGACTTTCTTTTGCACTAAGGGGTTGAGCATACAAACAAATAAGCACATGGCAACCTCTGCTTCCCTCTGTGAAGGGTCTATCTTTTACTTTTCAGTATTTACTTTTATGCAAAGAGTCGAAGTATTCCTCTCTATTCATTTTTATTTTCTCTTTTGGTAAGCATCATGTGGTGAGGAAAGATCTAGGCACATATGTCCAATTGAATATGGGTGGCATGAGTTATTATTGTTGACATCACCATTGAGGTGAATACGTTGGGAGGCAAAACAATAAGCCCCTATCTTTCTATGTGTCTGGTTGAAACGTTTTGCTCATGTGTACAAGGTGAGTGTTAGCAATCATAGAAGACCATATGATGGTTGAGTATGTGGAGCTCTTACTTAAACTTTGTTGAATAAGTTGAATTGCAATTGCTTGGTGACTAAGAACATAGGTTATTGAGTTTGAAGAGAATTCATTGTTTGAACCTTAACATGTGAATTGGTTGCTACTATAACATGAGAAGTTTCATAAGAAAGAATTCCTGTTATGATGCTAGGAAAAGTGATTGAAATTATAATTGATAAAACTTATGCACTTTGCTAGCATTCAAACTTCATAAATTATTTCTTTTGGCATTTACCTACTCAAGGACGAGTAGGAATTAAGATTGGGGATGCTGATACGTCTCCAACGTATCTATAATTTATGAAGTATTCATGCCAATATTTTATCATTCTTGGATGTTTTACAATCATTTTATAGCAACTTTATATCATTTTCTGGGACTAACCTATTGACCCAGTGCCTAGTGCTAGTTGTTATTTTTTTTTCTTTTTTTTACATTGCAGAAAATCAATATCAAACGGAGTGCAAACACCGCAAAACTTTACGGAGATTTTTTGGACCAGAAGGAACCCAATTGGCTAGAGCTGCACCTAGGGGGGTGCCCCGAGGGGGGCACAACCCACCAGGGCGCGCCAGGGCCCCCTGGCATACCCAAGTGGGTTGTGCCCATCTCGGTGGCCTCCCGTACCCCTTCTTTGCACTATAAATTTCCAAAAATTCTGAAACCCTTTGGGTTAACCTAGATCATAAGTTCCGCCGCCGTAGGGCTCCGTAGCCACCGTAAACCAATCTAGACCCGTTTCGGCACCCTGCCGGAGGGGGGGTCATCTCCGGTGGCCATCTTCATCATCCCGGCAGCCACCACGATGAGGAGGTAGTATTCCACCCTCGAGGCTGAGGGTTTGTACTAGTAGCTATGTGTTTTATATCTCTCTCTTGTGATCTATATCATGGGCTTTGTTAGCATAGATGGATCATATGATGTTTCTCCCCTCTATACTCTTCTTGAGATGAATTAAATCTTTACCCTTTGAAGTTTTGTCATGTCGGATTGAATGTTCAGATTTGAGAACACATGACATATGTCTTGCGGTATGAATACTTGAGGTGATAATTGGGGCACCTTATTGATTCACTTGATATATGTTATGGCATTCAACTCGCGGATTCCCGCGGTGATATTGGGGCAATCTATGCATAGGGGTTGATGCACATTTTTATTATCTTTTATCCGACGGAAACCGTGGGGTTTCTTTATAGTTCTCTGTGTGGATTGAGTATTATGAATATGAATTTGCTTTGGTGTTATTCTAGTACGAACTCTAGGATAGACCGAACGGAAACAATAGCTTTGTGTTATTTTAGTTCGAACTCTTGAATAGATCAAATGGAAAGGATAGCTTTGAGGTAGTCTCGTACCCTACAAACAATTTATATCTCTTGTTCTCCACTAATACGAACTCGGGAGTGATTCTTAGCTGTACTTTGAGGGATAATCATATTATCCACCTATGTTAGCATTGTTGAGAGAATGCACTAGCGAAAGTACGGACCCTAGGCCTTGTTTTTAAGCATTGAAATATCGCTTTTGTGCCCATTTACTATTTGCTACCTTGCTGTTTTTATTTACTCAGATTATAAAAATATATTTCTACCATCCATATTACACTTTTATCACCATCTCTTCGCTGAACTAGTACAATTTGCCATTGTATTGGGTGTGTTGGGGACACAAGAGATTTCTTGTGTTTGGTTGCAGGGTCGTTTGAGAGAGACCATCTTCATCCTACACCTCTCATGGATTGATAAACCTTAGGTCATCCACTTGAGAGAAAATTGCTATTGTCCTACAAAACTCTTCACTTAGAGGACCAACACGTGTCTACAAGAATAAAGTTTCGTAGTAGACATCAAGCTTTTTTCTGGCACCGTTGCCGGGGAGGTGTGTGCTTGAAGGTATATCTTTAGATCTTGCAATCGAATCTTTTAGTTTCTTGTTTATCACTAGTTTGGTTTATAAAAGAAAACTACAAAAAATGGAATTGAGGTTGCATCATATTATTCATCTTTATAATGTATTTCGTGAAAATGATGGAAAGGAAAATTGTGCTCAATTGATAGAAGAAGAATTCAATAGAATGTTTGGTATAAATGATGAGCATGATTGCAATGTTATTAGTGTGACTTCTTTGAATATCCATGATGCTAATGATATGCAAAACTATAAGCTTGGGTAAGGTATGTTTGATGAAGATAATATTTTTAGTCCCCCAAGATTTGATGTGCAAATTTGTTATAATGATTGCATGCCTACTCTTTATGATGATTATAATGATGAAAGTAGATTTGGAGAGGTCATGACTTTATTTAGTGATGAATCCACTATTTTGGAAGAGGTTTCAATTGATTGTGACAACAAAGTTGCTATCTATGATGATTATGGTGATGAAATATATGTTATAGAGAATAATTATAACCATGTTACTTGCCATCATGATTTTAATTTTCAGTCTCATGATAGTTATTCTGTTGAGTTTGCTCCCACTACTATGAATGAGAATAAATTTGCTTATGTGGAGAGTAATAAAATTTCTATGCTTGTGGATCATGAAAAGAATTCTTTATATGATAGTTATATTTTTGAACTCATTCATGATGCCCCTTAAAATTATTATGAGGGAGGAACTTATGCTTGTAGGAATTGCAATAATATCAAGTTTCCTCTCTATGTGTTGAAAATCTTGAAGATATGTTTGCTTTGCCTTCCTATGCTAGTTGATTCCTGTTCCCACAAGTTGTTTTCTCACAAAATCCCTTTGCATAGGAAGTGGGTTAGACTTAAATGTGCTAGTCATATGCTTCATGATGCTGTCTTTATGTTTCAATTCTTATCTTTTATGCGAGCATCATTGAACTCATCATGCCTAGCTAAAAGGCATAAAAGAAAAGCGCTTGTTGGGAGACAACCCAACACTTTTACCTACTTTTTTTGTGTGTTCACATGATTATGTTACTGTTTTAATCATGTTTTATTGCTTTTGTTTCAATAAAGTGCCAAGTAAGATCTTTGGGATGGCTAACGGTGATAGTTGATTTGATCTTGCAGAAAAACAGAAATTTATGCGCTCAGGAAAACAATTCTCATTTTTAACATAATCGTAATAAAATGATGATTATTTTTTCACAAGATTAATAGACAAATTTCTCAGTTTTTCCTAATTTTTCAGAATTTTTCGAGTAGCAGAAGTATTGTTTGAGCACAGATTACTATACACTATTCTGTTTTTGACATGTTCTGTTTTCAATGCATAGTTTGCTTGTTTTCTAGTTTCTATGGATTATATTGCTCAATATAAATTTTAGAAATGGTATGATACAGTAGGCATTGTGTGAGAACAATTATGAATCTTTTCTTTGACGGTACCAAAAGTGAAATGGTTTGCTCTTTATCATACTAACCTATCTCACAAAGTTCCGTTAAGTTTTGTGTGATTGAAGTTTTCAAGTTTTGGGTGAGATGTCGATATGAGGAGAATGTGGAATGAAAAGACCCTAATCTTGGGTATTCCCAAGGCACCCCAAGGTAATATTCAAGGAAGATCCAAACAACTAAGCCTGGGGATGCCCCAGAAGGCATCCCCTCTTTCGTCTCCAACATTATCGGTAACCTCACTTGGAGCTATGTTTTCATTCGTCACATGATATGTATTTTTCCTGGAGTGTCATTTTATTTTGTTAGGATTTGCTTGCTGTTATTTAGAATAATTTGTTGCCTCTTTTATTTCAATAAAAGTGGCAATGATAGCCTTTGCCATGCTTATTTTGCAAGTATACTTGTTGCTGTTTGAAAACAGAAAGTTTACCGCTATTGCAAAAATTCCCTAGAAAAGTCAAAATGTGATAAAATGTTTAAACTTTTTTGCAAAATGAGCTATGATAAAATTTCTGCAGTGTGGTGAATTTTTATAATGTTTGGAGTTTAAGAAGTATTGATACTCTTGCATTCTTTATAGACTGTACTGTTTTGGTAGATTGCTGTTATTTTTGCATATGTTTGCTTGTTTAATGATTCTATTTGAGGATAGGAGTATTAAGTATGCAGAGGCATTTAGTATGAAATCTTCAATAATAATTTTAGTGATTTGATCCAGTAGAGAATGATAAGGTTTTTGCACTGGTTTTTACTAACTTATCTCACGAGTTACTGTTGAGTTTTGTGTGGATGAAGTTTTTGAGATTTAGGAAACCGCGATATGAGAGGAATTAAGGAGACACAAAAGCTCAAGATTGGGGATAACCAAGGCATACCGATATAATATTTTAAGAAGTCTCAAGCATCTAAGCTTGGGGATTCCCCGGTAGGCATCCCACCTTTCTTCTTCAACAACTATCAGTTAGTATCGGTTGAGCCTAACTTTTTGCTTCTTCACATGACGTGTGCTATCCTTGTATTGTCATTTTATTTTGTTTTGCTTGTTGTTTTAATAAAATACATAGATCTGAAAGTTTTAAATAAAATAGAGTCCTCAAATACTTTCCAAGGAGGCTAAGTAAGCAGCATTCACATCGCGTCAATGAAGCTCTTTTGTATGTCGTTTACTATTGTGCTTCACTTATATCCTATGACTAAATTGCTGAATAAATTGAATGTCATGAAGTTGAAATCATATCATTCCTAGTGGTAGCTTCACATAGGGTTTAGAATGTGAAATCTTTTGAGGCTTGACAATCACAATATTGGTCATACAAGCAATTCACAAATAATTAGTATAAGGAAGAGAACTTTCACATATAAATACACTATCATGGAAATCTTTTATGATTTTGAGCCCCCATCAAAATATTATATGCCAAAATTGTTGACATTGGAAAAGGAAGACAACATAATGGTTTATGTTTGTTCATATTCACATAGAATTTATATTGTCATAGATCCTTCAACATGTGGTGCTTGCCCCCAATCTTTGCTAGCCAAAAGTACCGCACCAAGTAGAGATACTACTTGTGCATCCAAAAACCCTTAAACCCAAATCTTATTTTCAAGAGTCCACCATACCTACCTAAGGATTGAGAAAGATCCTTAAAGTAAGTTGTCATCGGTGCAATAAGGCAATAAAAATTGCTTCTAAAAGTGTAAGATCATTTAGTGTAAGAGAAAATTGACCGTTGTACGAACTTGTGATGGCAAAGTAATAAAGGCGACAAACTGCATAATAAAGGTTGCTATCATTATGGTCAATATAACATGACGTTCTTTTGCACTAAGGGGTTGACCATACAAACAAATAAGCGCATGGCAACCTCTGCTTCCATCTATGAAGGGCATATCTTTTACTTTTTAGTATTTACTTTTATGCAAAGAGTCAAAGTATTCCTCTCTATTCCTTTTTATTTTCTCTTTTGGTAAGCATCATGTGGTGAGGAAAGATTTAGGCACATATGTCCAGGTGAATATGGGTGGCATGAGTTATTATTGTTGACATCACCATTGAGGTGAATACGTTGGGAGGCAAAACAATAAGCCCCTATCTTTGTATGTGTCCGGTTGAAACGTTTTGCTCATGTGTACAAGGTGAGTGTTAGAAATCATAGAAGACTATATAATGGTTGAGTATGTGGAGCTCTTACTTAAACTCTTTTGAATAAGTTGAATTGCAATTGCTTGGTGACTAAGAACAGAGGTTGTTGAGTTTGAAGAGAATTTATTGTTTGAACCTTAACATGTGAATTGGTTGCTACTATAACATGAGAAGTTTCATAAGAAAGAATTGTTGTTATGATGCTAGTAAAAGTGATTGAAATTATCATTGCTAAAACTTATGCACTTTGCTAGCATTCACACTTCATAAATTATTTCTTTTGTCATTTACCTACTCGAGAACGAGTAGGAATTAAGATTGGGGATGCTGATACGTATCCAACCTATCTATAATTTATGAAGTATTCATTCCAATATTTTATCATTCATGGGTGTTTTACAATCATTTTATAGCAACTTTACATCATTTTTTGGGACAAACCTACTGACCAAGTGCCCAATGCTAGTTGTTGTTTTTTGCTTATTTTCTCCATCGCAGGAAATCAATATCAAACGGAGTCCAAACACCGTGAAACTTTACGAAGATTTTTTTGGACCACAAGGAACCCAATGGGCCAGAGTTGCACCTAGGGGGTGCCCCGAGGGGGGCACAACCCACCAGGTACACCAGGGCCCCCTAGCACGCCCAGGTGGGTTGTGCCCATCTCGGTGGCCTCCCATACCCCTTCTTTGCACTATAAATTCCCAAATATTCGGAAACCCTTTGGGTTTAACCTAGATCAGAAGTTCCACCGTCGCAGGGCTCCGTAGCCACCGAAAAGGAATCTAGACCCGTTCCGGCACCCTGCCAGAGTGGGGAATCATCTCAGGTGGACATCTTCATCATCGCGGTGGCCACCACGATGAGGAGGTAGAATTCCACCCTCGAGGCTGAGGGTTTGTACCACTAGCTATGTGTTTTATCTCTCTCTCTCTCGTGATCTATATCATGGGATTTGTTAGCATAGATGGATCATATGATGTTTCTCCCCTCTATACTCTTCTTGAGATGAATTAAATCTTTACCCTTTGAAGTTTTGTCATGTCGGAATGAATGTTCAGATTTGAGAACACATGATATATGTCTTGCGGTATGAATACTTGAGGTGACAATTGGGGTACCTTATTGATTCACTTGATATATGTTATGGCATTCAATTCGCGGATTCCCGCGGTGATATTGGGGCAATCTATGCATAGGGGTTGATGCATGTTTTTATTATCTTTTCTCTGATGGAAACCATGGGGTCTCTTTATAGTTCTTTGTGTGGATTGAGTATTATCAATATGAATTTGCTTTGGTGTTATTCCAGTACGAACTCTAGGATAGATCGAAAGGAAACAATAGCTTTGTGTTATTTTAGTTCGAACTCTTGAATAGATCAAATGGAAAGGATAGCTTTGAGGTAGTCTCGTACCCTACAAACAATTTATATCTCTTGTTCTCCACTAATATGAACTCGGGAGTGATTCTTAGCTGTACTTTGAGGGATAATCATATTATCCAGCTATGTTAGCATTGTTGAGAGAATGCACTAGCGAAAGTACGGACCCTAGGCCTTGTTTTTAAGCATTGAAATATCGCTTTTGTGCCCATTTAATATTTGCTACCTTGTTGTTTTTATTTACTCAGATTATAAAAATATATTTCTACCATCCATATTACACTTTTATCACCATCTCTTCGCCAAACTAGTGCACCTATACAATTTGCCATGGTATTGGGTGTGTTGGGGACACACGAGATTTCTTGTATTTGGTTGCAGAGTCATTTTAGAGAGACCATCTTCCCCTACACCTCTCACGAATTGATAAACCTTAGGTCATCCACTTGAGGAAAAATTGCTACTGTCCTACAAAACTCTGTGCTTGGAGGCCTGACACGTCTCTACAAGACTAAAGTTGCGTAGGAGACATCACGCGACTGCTCCGCGTTCAAAGGTCACAATAGCCGGCCACAACATGCGTGTAAAAAGTTCTTGGGAGTCCGTGCTACAGTTAGCTGTCCTCCCCCAACTTGTCAATCTCTTCCAGTAGTGCTAGTACTCCATGGCGTGATCCATCGACAAGCAGGCGGGAAAGTTATCGTATACTCGGTTTGCGGCAAGTGGCATGACGAGCGACTATGTGGGGTGGAGCCATGGAGGAGGGTGAGAAACGAACGCGATAGACGTGATTTAAATGTTGGTTTTGCTCGATGGAGCGATCCAACGAAGTGAAATGTTGGTTTCTCTCTGTTTCCATTTTTCTCCGGAAGAATGGAAACTTTCCACTCCATTTTCATTCTACTCCAAGGTTGCCCCGTTACAACATTCCATCAAATACAAAGGAAAACTATTGATGGGGTCATTACAACTTAAACCCTAAACCATAAACAGGATTTAATTTCATGGCTAGGTAGAACTTGTCAAAGGAATGACGGCTGGCACCCTCGGATTATACGATGCTTTTGTGCAGTTCCACTAAAATCGAGTTGAGCATCCCTGATGGCAAAGATATTGAAGAAGTGTGATTAGAATAATAGTACTGGCACTAGTTCATGAGACATAAACTCATCACAAATAGAAGCCGGTAGAAGTAGAGAAAGATCAACATGGAGATGGAGCTATGTGGGGAGCTGCGGTAGTGGAGCAAGCCGGCTCCAATAGGAAAATGTACCTGGGACGTCGGGCTATAGCTAGAAGGGCGGTTGGGAGGCGGCATCAGCCTATACCGCGGGGACCCCCCGATTTGGATGCACCAACTGTGGGTTTTCTCCCTCGCCGATGTTGACCGCATCTACGCAGAACATCGTTCCCTCCCCCTAGCGGCAGGATCAGGCTGGATCTGTGACTAGCGGTGTGGCCACCATCGTTCTACGCTTGTGAAGAGAGCAACCCAAGCAAGCAGGCTTGTAGCTTAGGCTCCTGCTAGTGTATATATAGTGGTTTTCTTTTTCTCTCCATATCAACCATTTTATATTGCGTATGTGTCATTAAAGAGTGAAATTATGGTTGCTTCTTCCGACTAACTTACTATGTGATTTGACTTCTCCTTAGTGGCCCCTACACATACTCCCCCTACGTGTATGGCCGTTCCTAAGTCTCACTTGTACTTATCTCTATTTTCTTGCATGACACGTAGACAGGATGTGGATAGAGGAATTTTGTTACTGCACGTTGTTACGTAGTACTACTAGTACCTACTCCCTCCTTCCGGGTCACTACTGGTACTCCCTCCTTCCGGTTCACTACTGGTACTCCCTCCATCCTGGCTTATTGGTCCCCTTTGTACTCAATTTATGGGCTCGTTTTCCTCAAGAAATTGTCTTTACTAATGTATTAATATCGGGAATGCTTGTGTGAACAATGAATGATTAAACCTTGCATGCAACGTTTTGACAAAGCATTCACTTATGAACATGTGAATGTGAGGGACTGCAACATCGTGCATGCATGTGATAACACTTTTGCCCTTGTTTTGGACTCTAACTTGCATGTTTTGGATGGAACTAACATGGACTGACGTTGTTTTCAGTAGAACCGCCATGGTGTTATTTTTGTGCAGAAATAAAAGTTCTCGGAATGACCTAGAAATCCCCGGAGACACATTTTGGAAATAATGAAAAATAATGGCAAAAGAATCAGCATCAGGGGGCTCACACCCTGTCCATGAGGGTGTAGGGCGCGCCCCCTGCCTCGTGGGCCCCCTGGGACTCATCGACCTCAACCCCAACTCCATATATTCACTTTCAGGGAGAAAAAATCAGAGAGAAGGGTTCATCGCGTTTTATGATACGGAGCCGCCGCCAAGCCTAATCTTCCTCGGGTGGGCTGATCTGGAGTCCGTTTGGGGCTCCGGAGAGGGGAATCCATTGCCATTGCCATCGTCATCATCAACCATCCTCCATCACCATTTTCATGATGCTCACCACCGTGCATGAGTAATCTCATCGTAGGCTTGCTGGACGGTGATGGGTTGGATGAGATTTACCATGTAATCGAGTTAGTTATGTAAGGGTTTGATCACTTGTATCCATTATGTTCTAAGATTGATGTTGTTATGACTTTGCTATGCTTGATGCTTGTCACTAGGGCCCGAGTGCCATAATTTCATATCTGAAACTATTATGTTTTCATGAATATATATGAGTTCTTGATCCTATCTTACAAGTCAATAGTCACCTACTATGTGTTATGATCTAGCAACCCCGAAGTGACAATAATCGGGACCACTCCCGGCGATGACCGTAGTTTGAGGAGTTCATGTATTCACTAAGTGTTAATGCTTTGGTCCGGTACCCTATTAAAGGAGGCCTTAATATCCCTTAGTTTCCAGTAGGACCCCACTGCCACGGGAGGGTAGGACAAAAGATGTCATGCAAGTTCTTTTCCATAAGCGTGTATGACTATATTCGGAATACATGCCTACATTACATTGATGAACTGGAGCTAGTTCCATGTCACCCTATGTTATAACCGTTGCATGAGGAATCACATCCGACATAATTATCCATCACTGATCCATTTCCTATGAGCTTTTCACATATTGATCTTTGCTTAGTTACTTTTCCGTTGCCACTGTTACGATTGCTACAAAAACTACTACTGTTACTTTTGCCACCGTTACCGTTACTTCCATACTACTTTGCTACTAAATACTTTGTTGTAGTTATTAAGTCTTTCAGGTTTGGTTGAATTGACAACTTGTGACACCCCAAGACCGACACTCCAGAAGACTTCCATATATTTCGTGATCACCGTGTGTTTCATTTGTGCTTGCTCTATTTATTCTTTTGCATTGCATCAAGTCTTCTTGCAACCCGTTTTAAAACTCAACTAAATAAATTGTATGGGTCTTCGATCCATTTAAATCATGGGAAATTCATATGGCGAAATTCTCTTTAAAACATATCCTCCCAATATATTAGGGAGCTATAATGAATATTCCATTAACTTGGAATCACCCATAATACATTTGCATTGTTCTTCAACTCTTCTTTTGTCCGGCTCAACTTCCTATCGTTCCTTTTCGACCTTTTAAGTTAAATTGCAAATTGGGTTGCAATTTTTCTTTCTCCATAAATGTTCCATATCTTCCCAAAAATCACATCTAATGTGTGGGAGCATCTCCTCAAAACTCAGCCCATTTAGGGTCCGTTCGAATGGGCTTCGAAATTCAAACATGTTGAATTAAATTCAACATGTGCGAATTTATTTTCTATAAAAATCCTCTTGCCATTTTATTTTAATTCCTCATATTTTTATGAGTCCAAGAAAATTGGCCTCGTGCTCAAATTCTTCTCCTATCTCTCTTTATATTTCTAAACTCTCTGTTTAATTGCTAAAACAGGGAAAAGAGAAATGGGAGAGAGAGAAGCCTAGCTGGCCTCTTGGGCCTAGGCCAGCCAGCACCCTACTCCCCTTAGCCCACCAAGGCCCAGCCAGTGCCCCATCTAACCCTAGCCTGCACCCAGTCCCCCGAACCGCATCTCGAGCGTGAACCGCACCGCTGCGTCTCCCGGTGCCCGCAGCTGCGTCGCCGGTCTTCCGTCTCGACCCGGCATTGTCCCCTTTGGCAACCGCATATGTGCAGCACCACAAATTTTGCCTCTGTACACCGTTTGGTGTTGACCATGGAGTTCCACAAGTTGCTAGCATAAGTCCGTTGCTTCCTCCGTGAATGATTTCGCCAAGTACCTCTTTCGGGGTGACCAAGACTGCGAGCACCACAGATCCGCCAAGTACCTCGACGTTCGATGCCTAGAACCACCACCGAACAGGGAATAACGCCAAGTACCAGGTCAACGACGACCGCCAAGTTCGTCTTTCGCCGTCTCCGAAATCGCCAACTACCACGACGCCAAGTACCCCTTCGGAACGCCAAGGTGGATCTCTACCGTTGACGATGTTCCGATAAGACCGTTAAAGGAATGACTACTTCCACGATGATATGAGAAAACTATCATCGACGTGCATTTTGCCAAGTACCACTACCATCGACCCTCGAAGACTCCATGGACGTCAAGTCCCTCGTCGTGACCCTGAACATCTACGGAAACTTTTGAGACTAAGAACGTAAACGACTACCTGGGACCCCAAGTTACTCGGATTCGTCAAGTCCCTCTACGAAAGGTGTATCACTACTTCCATTACCGACGCCGTGTACCACTACTTCCACTATGACCGCCCTGAGAACGTCTACTTCCTCTACATTGCACCAAACCCGAACCGCCCCGTTTGCATGCTTTGAAGGTATAACCCTCAGATGACGCCCGTGGACAAATGCGTGTGTTGTATGAGATGCATGGTTAGATGTTGTATCCGCCCGTGAATGTTAGTTGTTCCCTTATTTGACACCGCCGTTGACCTGTGGGAACCCGGTAGTCGGGAGCACCCCACCATCTTGCTCAACTCGCTCACGCCCTTTCTTTTACCATTGGTATCTCAATCGAGTTACCGAAACCGATATGTTGCCGTGGCATCATTTTCGGTTTCGTTGCTGTGGTACACTTGCTTTCCACCACGGTGACAAATGCTTCATAATATGCTCATGTCAAAATTTTCATAAAAAAATTGCAGAAAACTTTTATGGCATCCGCATCATGCTAACAACTTTTAAAATGCTTAAATTGGTGTTAGCATTAAATTGCTAAATGCATATGGGGATTTACCGGAATTGTTGTTTGGCGTTCCGACCTCATTTAAACTTGCCTAAATAGATAGTTTATATATGTTTCACCTCTTGCCATGTTTAACAACATTTAATATTGTTGGGTACATAGACGGGAGAGAACTAAATAAATGAATGTGGTGTTGCGTCGATATGCAACTCGTTGCATATTGAGCTCCACTTAACTTGTAGTGTTGTTTGTTGCATTTTGCCATGCCATGACTCATTAAACCGTACATGCATCATACTTGGTTGCGCATCATTTCATGTTTATGTGGTGGTTGTTTAACATGATGTTTCCTTCTTTCTGGTTGTGCTTCTTCTCGATAGTTCCTATAGTGTTGCGATTGTGAGGATCCGTTTGACTATGTTGGTTCATCTAGTTCATGGATTCGGTCTTCTCCCTAGCGGGATTCTCAGGCAAGATGACCATTACCCTCGATATCACTTCTATCTTTGCTTGCTAGTTGTTCATTCTATTGCTATGTCACGCTACCTATCACTTGTTTATCATGCCTCCCATATTGCCATATCAAGCCTCTAACCCACCTTCCTAGCAAACCGTTGTTTGGCTATGTTACCTCTTTGCTCAGTCCCTCTTATAGCATTGTTAGTTGCAGGTGAAGTTTAAGATTGCTCCATGTTGGAACATGGATATGTTGGGATATCACAATATCTCTTATTTTAATTAATGCATCTATATACTTGGTAAAGGGTGGAAGGCTCGGCCTTATGCCTGGTGTTTTGTTCCACTCTTGCCGCCTTACTTTCCGTCATACCGGTACTATGTTCCTCGATTTTGCGTTCCTTATGCGGTTGGGGTTATGGGACCCCCTTGACAGTTTGCTTTGAATAAAACTCCTCCAGCTAGGCCCAACCTTGGTTTTACATTTGCCTAACAACCTATAACTTCCGCTTGGGGTCGCAAACCCGAGGGTCATCTTTATTTTAAACCCCCCCCCCCCCCGGGCCAGTGCTCCTCTGACTACTGGTCCGAAACGGGCAACATGCAGGGCCACCTCGGGGAAACTTCAGAGTTGGTTTTACTCGTAGCTTGACCTATCCGGTGTGCCCTGAGAACGAGATATGTGCAGCTCCTATCGATATTTGTCGGCACATTCGAGCGGTCTTGCAGGTCTTGTTTTAACATTGTCGAAATGTCTTGTAACCGGGATTCCGAGACTGATCGGGTCTTTCTAGAAGAAGGAATATCCTTCGTGAGAGCTTGTGATGGGCTATGTTGGGACACCCCTGCAGGGTATAAACTTCAGAGAGCCGTGCCCGTGGTTATGTGGCAGCTGGGAATTTGTTAATATTCGGTTGTAGAGAACTTGACACTTGACTTAATTAAAATGAATCAACAGTGTGTGTAGCTGTGATGCTCTCTTCTGCGGAGTCCAGGAAGTGAACACGGTTTGGGTTATGTTTGAACGTAAGTAGCTTCAGGATCACTTCTAGCTTCACGACCGTTACGTAGCTTCTCGTCTTACTCTTAGTTGCGTATGTTAGCCTCCTTATTTGCTTAGCGCTTGCTGCAACTCCACCTCATTACCTTATCCTACCCATAAGATTAAATAGTCTTGATCTCGCGGGTGTGAGATTGTTGAGTCCTCGTGACTCATAGATACTACCAACACAGTTGCAGGTGCCAATGATACCAGTGCAGGTGATGCTACCGAACTCAAGTGGGAGTTCGACGAGGACCTTGGTCGTTACTATGTTTCGTTTCCTGATGATCAGTAGTGGAGCCCAGTTGTGACGATCGGGGATCTAGCATTTGGGGTTATCTTCCTTTTATTTGGATTTGACCGTAGTCGGTCTATGTGTGTATTTTGGATGATGTATGAATTATTTAAGTATTGTGTGAAGTGGCGATTGTAAGCCAACTCTCTTTATCCCTGTCTTGTTCATTACATGGGATTGTGTGAAGATGACCCTTCTTGCAACAAAACCACCATGCGGTTATGCATCTAAGTCGTGCCTCGACATGTGGGAGATATAGCCGCATCGTGGGCGTTACAAGTTGGTAATCAGAGCCATCCCCGAGTTAGGAGCCCCTTGCTTGCTCGAATCACTGACGTTGTTGAGTCTAGAACAAAAATATTTTGAGTCTTAGGATTATATATATCAGAGAGTAGGATTCTTTTTACTCCACAGTCCCTTCGTCGCTCTGGTGAGGCCTCCTGACGTAGATGTTTTGACTTTCCTCTCCTCAAATTTCACAAAAAAATAGGATCACGTGGGTATCTCATGATCGTTCTGATATTCTTGTGATGAGAACATTGTTCTTGGTGCCTCCTGACATTTAGGGGTTGTGGCAGTGTCCCAGGGAGTTGTGCTATGAGGTTTTGTCGTCACAACTTTATCGTTGCAGTGCTGGAATACCTGAGTTTGCCGACATCGAAAATCTCTTTTATGCAGTTGTTGGTGAGATTACCTCGACGCCACCCAGTACTGGGGAGGGAGTTTGGGAGTATCGCCATAGCTCGTATAACTGATGCTTTTCAAAGGTTGAGGTACACGATTTCTGGAGTTTTCTTGGTTATGCGTTGATGGATGAATACTGTTGGAGCGTAGGGCTTGTTAGTTGTGTGATATATATTGTGCCTCCTTGTATCCCCAACACCAGATTGCGTAACCAAAAAGTTTTGGGAGTTTTTAGGTGGGAATTCAAGTATCGCGTAGGAATTCTTTCCAACAGACACATGATACGATATGGGGTCTATCATATGTTTGTACTGGCTTATTTCCTAAGCCAAATCTTTGTTTTGTTTTGAGTTGTGGTATTCGAGTTTCTTCAATGTCAAGTGTTGATTCCATACCTTTTCCTAAGCGGTGTTCTCATATTTCTATGTGAGTGCTAATCCTTTCGATCATCGAGATTGTCATGTCAATTTTTTTCCAACCGACGTGCTTCTCTCGAGGCTAATCCTATCATTTTTCCCATTCGCGAGATCAATTCTAAGTTTTATCAATGGTGTTTGTTTCATCCGCCCCAAGTTGTCTTTGTTTTCCCCACCCTCCCACCCTTTTTCGTCAAGGACTCAGAGATATCAAATCTACTATCCATTTTATTCATGTGCAGTCTCTTCATTTTTGTTCAGTCAATGTTCTTACCCGGTGATTATCATGAAGATGGTCCGGAGTTTCAAGTTTATCATTCTTCGTTCTTTTTCTTCCTCGGTAGATTCAATGCAAGCTTTTGGTGTTGATCATATCCTTTTCCTTGTTTCAAATGTTTTCTCATGCTGGTGCACCTCTTAATCATACACTCCTTGCCATTCATTTGTTCTGGAGTACTGAAGATATCTCATAGATTCGTGTTTGCACTTTGCATTCGTTCAAGCTCTTTCGAGGATGTTATCTCATTCAAACCATTTAATTCAACCGGCGCAATCTCGCTTTCAAGTAAATTAGTTCAACGGTGTATCTTTTGAGTGGGCCCTAACCCACAGGTCTTTTCCCAGGATCTTACCTGACTCTTCTAATTTTCCCGGAGCTATTCCCAAATTCTATTTGAAGTTTGACGTAAGAATGAATTTCATCAGTAAGATGTTTTCCAAGATCGATTTCAAATTATTTTCATTGTTGGCTCAAACTCTTTGTTTTTCATTCTCCTGGGGTATCTCAACAATTCGTGGTCGTGTTTCCCGTCGTCATTCTCGGATCTGAAAATCGAAGAAGAGTTTCTCTTCAATCTTATCCGTTATCTCAAAGATGTGTGGTTCTAACTTGTTGCCATCCTCTCATAATTATTTTGATTGTGAGAAATTCTTTTCATACCCATCCGAAGTATTTCAGGAATTCTTTCCGTTCTCAATTCTCCGGAGGCCATCACTTCAGAAAAGTTATTCATTCTTAGTTTTCAACTTCCATTCTCCAATAATTCTAAATTGACGCCTCTTCATTCATTCTCGAATTCTTCTGGTGAATCGTTCAATTATTCTCTAGTCTGCTCATGATCTATTTGTTCTCATGTATCTAAATCCCCTCAAGTATGTTCATTCGTTTTCCAAATTCTTACCGGTGAATTGTTCCGTTGGTACTTCCATTTTCAATGCTTACGGTGGTTCGTTCAAGAGTTCTCTTCCTTGGTTATCATATCAATCCATTCGTTCTTTCCAATCCTACCGGCGGTTCATGAAGATTTTCCCAAGTTTGCACTATATCTCTCCTCAATCCTTTTTCAAGAGGAATAAGTAGTATGCCAAATCCGTTGCTTGTCATCAATTTAAATAGATGAAGGAAACACATAACATAATTCTTATTCTTGTTTCATCCAAGTGATTTAATCCCTTCCTTCGGAGTTTGTTCATGAAGAATAAATTCTCGGTTTCAAGTTGTTCATCTTTCTTTTCCGGAGTTCAAAGTTTTCTCATTTCGTAGATCCATCTAATTCATTGCAAGGCTTTATCTTGTTCTTTTCAACTTTGCTTTCATTTGATCATTATTTTATTACCGGAGTTCTCACGAAGGCTCAACATGGTGGTTTGTCAAGGATTCCTATCGTTCTTCAGTTGTTCTTCAAGATTTCTCTCGGAGTTAAGATCCGCCAAGCTACACTCTAAAATAAACATGGTTCTCAACACATGCTTTCTTTTGAGGAGTTCAAGCCTTCTTCATCTTGCATTCCAAAGTGCAGTCCTTTCTATCTTATCTTTCAGGTGGTGGTATGTCATTCATGATAATTTCCGTTCGTGTTTCATGATCCACAAGTTGTCAGGAATGAGATATTTTAAAACCATCATTTTCTCTTCATTCATGAGATCTTTGCAACCCATCAATCTCTTCATTGGAGTTATCTCGGGTTATATTTCACCTAAAGCTTTTCCAAAGGATTGTTGCTATTTATGGTGCTTATAAATGACCCAAGTTCTTCATTTATCCTCCCGGTGAAATAAGTTTCTAGTCTCCTTGTTGAAATCAATCCAACTTATTTTTTCCGTTAGTGGCAGAATTTCACCTCATAATTTGAGACGTTTTCCATAAGCCCACTACAAGCTTATTCTTTTGTTGTTGATTTTCCAACAACTCCGTTCAACCCTTCTTTGTAAGGATGCTTTTCCAATTTATTTGTGGGAGAGGATGTTTTCTCTTCTCCGTTATTTTCATTCCATTCTTCCATTTCTTCCGGAGGCATTGTGTTGATGCTCTCTTCACTCATCATCTCATATTGTGAGGATCGTGTTCTTTTCGTGCTTATCCATTTAACCGGAGTGTTGTGCTCTCATTCAAGTTCTCTCATCTTATCAAGTTTTGCATCCCTTCTCAACCGGAGTGCTGTCTGAAATCTTTCTTACCCCTTGTGCCATTCTTTCAATAGTTCTGGAGGCAGTGTGTTGTTGATTTCATCAAGCATCCTCTCATCTTGTAAAGTTCATGTTCAAATCCTTCCATTTACAGTCGGAGTGCTGTCCAAATTATACCATTCTTATTCCTTCTCTATCCTGTTTTAATCGGAGTGGTTTCAATATCTATCTTGCCACTTAGCCACTTGGTTCTCGTCGTATTCCATGTTCCTCTTATATAACAGAGTGTTCGCAATCTCGTTCATATCCATTGTATTCTCCTTGTTCAACCTCTCAAGGTTCACTGGTTTCACTCGTTTGTCAAAGAAGCAACTTGTTTTACCTCTTCCTCTTCCGTTTCTCCCCAGTGCCATCCTTAGATCTCGGGTCGAGATCTCTTGTAAGTGGAGGAGAGTTGTGATGCCCCAAGACAGACGCTCCAAAAGACTTCCATATATTTCGTGATCACAGTATGTTTCATTTGTGCTTGCTCTATTTATTCTTTTGCATTGCATCATGTCTTCTTCCAACCCGTTTTAAAACTCAACTAAATAAATTCTATGGGTCTTCAATCCATTTAAATCAAGGGAAATTCACATGGTGAAATTCTCTTTAAAACATATCCTCCCAATATATTAGGGAGCTATAATGAATCTTCCATTAACATGGAATCACCCATAACACATTTGCAATATTCTTCAACTCTTCTTTTATCCGACTCAACTTCCTATCTTTCCTTTTCGACCTTTTAAGTTAAATTGCAAATTGGGTTGCAAATTTTCTTTCTCCATAAATGTTCCATATCTGCCCAAAAATAAAATCTAATGTGTGGGAGCATCTCCTCAAATCTCAGCCCATTTAGAGTCCATTCGAATGGGCTTCGAAATTCAAACATGTTGAATTAAATTCAACATGTGCGAATTTATTTTCTCTAAAAATCATCTTGCCATTTTATTTTAATTCCTCATATTTTTATGAGTCCAAGAAAATTGGCCTCGTGCTCAAATTCTTCTCCTATCTCTCTCTATATTTCTAAACTCTCTGTTTAATTTCTAAAACAGGGAAAAGAGAAATGGGAGAGAGAGAAGCCTAGCTGGCCCCTTGGTCCTAGGCCAGCCAGCGCCCTGCTCCCCTTAGCCCACCAAGCCCCAGCCGGTGCCCCGTCTAACCCTAGCCCACACCCGGTCCCCCGATCCACCTCTCTCTCGATCCCATCCACCACGCGCCACTCACACCATCGCGCCCGCATCTCCCGATCCCCTCGCTTGCGCACAGGAGAGGAGCTCCCTGCGCTAGTTCCTTCCGCATCGCCCTCCTCTGCCATGGACTCCCTCCTCTTGCGCCACCTCTCCCCCTACTTCTCCTCGTCGCCACCAACCCACCTCTACCCCGCCGCCGGCAGCAGCAGCTGCTGCACCCTCTCGTCGACGCCGCGCCCGGACCTTCCCCGCGCCTCGCCTTCGACCTCGGCTTTCGCGTCCCATGGACATGAGCGCCACCGGCAGCAGGATCAGGCCGTCCCCGTCGTTGAGTCCCTCGCCGCCCTTCTGCACCTCATCTCCAGCCCGAACCACGCCGCCGCGCCTCCCGGTGCCCGCAGCTGCGTCGCTGGTCTTCCGCCTCGACCCGGAAATCATCCCCTTTGGCAACCGCATATGTGCAGCGCCACAAGTTTTGCCTCTGTACACCCGTGTGGTGTTGACCATGGAGTTCCACGAGTTGCTAGCATCACTCCATTGCTTCCTCCCCGAATGGTTTCGTCAAGTGACTCTTTCGGTGTGACCAAGACCGCGAGCACCAGAGATCTGCCAAGTACCTCGACATCTGATGTCTAGAACAACCACCGAACAGGGAATAACGCCAAGTACCAGGTTAACGAGGACTGCCAAGTTCGTCTTCCGCTATCTCTGAAATCGCCAAGTACCACGACGCCAAGTAATCCTTCGTAACGCCAAGGTGGATCTCTACCGTTGACGAGGTTTCGATGAGACCGTCAAAGGAACGACTACTTCCATGATGATACAACAACAACTACCATCGACGTGCATTTTGCCAAGTACCACTACCGTCGACCCTTGAAGACTCCATGGACATCAAGTCCCTCGCCGTGACCCCGAACATCTACGAAAACTTGTGTGACTAAGAACGTAAATGACTACCGTCGACCCCAAGTTACTCGTATCCGTCAAGTCTCTCTATGAAACGTGTATCACCACTTCCATTACCGACGCCGTGTACCACTACTTCCACTACGACCGTCCCGAGAACGTCTACTTCCTCTACATTGCACTAAACCCAAACCGTCCCATTTGAATGCTTGGAAGGTATAACCCCGAGATGACGCTCGTGGATGAATGCATGTGTTGTATGGGATGCATGGTTAGATGTTGTATCCACCCATGAACGTTAGTTGTTCCCTCGTTTGACACCGCCGTCGGGAGCACCCCACCATCTTGCTCAACTCGCTCACTCCCTTTCTTTTTCCATCGGTATCTCAATCGAGTTACCGAAACCGATATGTTGCCGTGGCATCATTTTCGGCTTCGTTACCGTGGCACACTTCCTTTCCACCACGGTGAAAAATGCTTCATAATATGCTCATGTCAACATTTTCATAATAAAATTACATAAAACTTGTATGTCATCGGCCTCATGCTAACAACTTTTAAAATGCTAAAATTGGTGTCTGCATTAAATTGCTAAATGCATATGGGGATTTACCGGAATTGTTGTTTGGCGTTCTGGCCTCATTTAAACTTTCCTAAATAGATAGTTTATATATGTTTCACCTCTTGCCATGTTTAACAATATTTAATATTGTTGGGTACATAGACGGGAGAGAACTGAATAAATGAATGTGGTGTTGTGTCGATATGCAACTCGTTGCATATTGAGCTCCATTTAACTTGTGGTGTTGTTTGTTGCATTTTGCCACGACATGACTCATTAAACCCGACATGCATCATACTTGGTTGCGCATCATGTCATGTTTATCTGGTGGTTGTTTACCACGATGTTTGCTTCTTTCCGGTTGTGCTTCTTCTTGATAGTTCTGGTAGTGTTGCGATTGTGAGGATCCGTTCGACTACGTTGGTTTGTCTACTTCATGGATTTGGTCTTCTTCCTAGCGGGATCTCAGGAAAGATGACCATTACCCTCGATATCACTTCTATCTTTGCTTGCTAGTTGTTCGTTGTATCGCTATGTCGCGCTACCTACCACTTGTTTATCATGCCTCCCATATTGCCATGTCAAGCCTCTAACCCACCTTCCTAGCAAACCGTTGTTTGGCTATGTTACCGCTTTGCTCAGCCCCTCTTATATTGTTGTTAGTTGTAGGTGAAGTTGAAGATTGCTCCATGTTGGAACATGGATATGTTGGGATATCACAGTATCTCTTATTTTAATTAATGCATCTATATACTTGGTAAACGATGGAAGGCTCGGCCTTATGCTTGGTGTTTTGTTTCACTCTTGCCGCCTTACTTTCCATCATACCGGTGTTATGGTCCTTCATTCTTCGTTCCTTCCGTGGTTGGGGTTATGGGACCCCGTTGACAGTTCGTTTGAATAAAACTCCTCCAGCAAGGCCCAACATTGGTTTTACATTTTCCTAACAACCTATAACTTTCCCTTGGGGTCATGAACCCGAGGGTCATATTTATTTTAAACCCCCCGTGCCAATGCTCTTTTGAGTGTTGGAACGAAATGGGCAACCTGCAGGGCCACCTCAGGGAAACTTGAGGGTTGGTTTTACTCGTAGCTTGACCTATCCGGTGTGCCTTGAGAACGAGATATGTGCAGCTCCTATCGGGATTTGTCGGCACATTCGGGCGGTGTTGCTGGTCTTGTTTTACCATTGTCGAAATGTCTTGTAACCGGGATTCCAAGACTGATCGGGTCTTTACGAGAGAAGGAATATCCTTCGTTGATCGTGAGAGCTTGTGATGGGCTAAGTTGGGACACCCCTGTATGGTATAAACATTCAAGAGCCGTGCCCGCGGTTATGTGGCATATGGGAATTTGTTAATATCCGGTTGTAGAGAACTTGACACCTGACTTGATTAAAATGAATCAACAGCGTGTGTAGCCATGATGGTCTCTTTTCAGCGGAGTCCGGGAAGTGAACACAGTTTGGGTTATGTTTGAACGTAAGTAGCTTCAGGATCACTTCTTGATCACTTCTAGCTTCACGACCGTTGCGTAGCTTCTCGTCTTACTCTTAGCTGCGTATTTTAGCCACCTTATTTGCTTAGCGTTGCTGCAACTCCACCTCATTACCTTATCCTACCCATAAGTTTAAATAGTCATGATCTCGCGGGTGTGAGATTGATGAGTCCTCGTGAATCACAGATACTACCAACACAGTTGCATGTGCCGATGATACCAGTGCAGGTGATGCTACCGAACTCAAGTGGGAGTTCGACGAGTACCTTGATCGTTACTATGTTTTGTTTCCTGATGATCAGTAGTGGAGCCCAGTTGGGACGATCGGGGATCTAGCATTTGGGGTTATCTTTCTTTTATTTGGATTTGACCATAGTCCGTCTATGTGTGTATTTTGGATGATGTATGAATTATTTAAGTATTGTGTGAAGTGGCGATTGTAAGCCAACTCTCTTTATCCTGTCTTGTTCATTACATGGGATTGTGTGAAGATGACCCTTCTTGCGACAAAACCACCATGCGGTTATGCCTCTAAGTCGTGCCTCGACATGTGGGAGATATAGCCGCATTGTGGGTGTTACACAACTCAACTGCTAATACTTGAGAATATTCTTTGGCTCCCCTTGTGTCCAATCAATAAATTTGGGTTGAATACTCTACCCTTGAAAACTGTTGCGGTCCCCTATACCTGTGGGTTATCAAGACTATTTTCTGGTGCCGTTGCCGGGGAGCATAGCTCTATTCTTTGAGTCACTTGGGATTTATATCTGTTGAGCACTATGAGGAACTTGAAAGATGAAAGAACCAAGATTTTTCCCTCAACTACGAGGGGAGGTAAGGAACTGCCATCTAGCTTTGCACTTGATTCACCTTCCGTTATGAGTAAATTTGCGACACCTACACCAGTTATTGATTCTGATATGTCACATGTTATTGATGATGCCACTTCTGCTATGCATGATGCTTATGATGAAACTACTTCTATGCTTGATAATACCGTGCCATTAGGTGAATTTCTTGATGAACAACTTGTTAGGGTTAGAGAAAATGAAATTATTGAAACAGATAATATTGATGAAAGTGATGATGAAGATTCTCCCCCTAGATATGAATTACCTGATGTGCCGGAGGGCTATGTTATAGATGAAGAAACTGCCAGAGACCTTTTTGCTTACAAAGATAGATATGATCTTAAGAAACTGTTAGCTAAGCTGAAAGAGAAGTCTTTGAATGCTAGAATGTAATATTAACCTGCTTTTGCTACTTCACCTATCTGTATTTCTGATAAGGATTATGATATCTTTGTCGATCCTGAGTTAATTACTTTGATTGAATCCGATCCTTTTTATGGCTATGAATCTGAAACCGGTGTGGCACATCTTACTAAATTGAATGATATAGCCACCCTATTCACTCATGAGGAAAAAATTCGTTACTACTATATCCTTAAATTATTTCCGTTCTCATTAAAGGGTGATGCTAAAACATGATTTCATTTTCTTGCTCTTGGTTGTGTCCGTAGTCCCCAGGATATGATTTATTACTTCTCTGCTAAATATTTCCCCGCTCATAAGAAACAAGCTGCCTTAAGGGAAATATATAATTTTGTGCAAATTAAAGAAGAGAGTCTCCCACAAGCTTGGGGGAGGCTTCTCTGATTACTTAATGATTTGCATGATCATCCTCTTAAGAAAAATGAAATACTTGATATCTTTTATAATGGACTAACCGATGCTTCCAGAGACCACCTGGATAGTTGTGCTGGTTGTGTTTTCAGGGAAAGAACTGTCGAGCAAGCTGAATTGCTATTGAATAATATATTGAGTAATGATAATGATTAGACACTTCCTGAACCAACTCCTAAGCCAACTCCAAAGAAAAGGGGTATTCTATTTCTCAATCCTGAAGATATGCAAGAGGCAAAGAAATCTATGAAAGAAAAGGGCATTAAAGCTGAAGGTGTTAAGAATTTACCACCTATTGAAGAAATACATGGTCTTAATAACCCGACACAAGTATTGAAGGTAAATTCTCTCTATAGATTTGATGAAGGTGATATTCCTCGTAATAAGTACGCTAGCCAATGCTTGGATGAGTTTGATAATTTTATTGTTAAACAAGAAAACTTCAATGCTTATGTTGGTAGACAATTGAAACGTAATGCGTATATGGTTGAACACTTGAGTGATTATATGTCTAGATTTAAAGGTGACCTTAGACTTATTAGTAAACATGCTTATATGGTTACCACTCAGGTAGAACAAGTGCTTGAAGCACAAGATGATTTGGTTAATGAATTAAATAATAAGAAAAATGATAATGTTGTTAGAGTTATGACTAGAGGGGGTAAAATGACTCAGGAACCTTTGTATACTGAGGGCCACCCTAAGAGAGTTGAGCAAGATTCTCAGTGAACTAATGTTGATGCACCTAGTCCTTCTAAGAAGAAGAAAAAGAAATATGATAGGACTTTGCATGCTTCTAGTGAACCTGTTGTTGACACACCTAAGAATCCCAATGATATTTCTACAATCTGGTAATGAACATGAACCTAGTGATAATGATGATGTTCATGTTGATGCCTAACCTAGCAATAACAATGATGTAGAGATTGAACTTGTTGTTGATCTTGATAACCCACAATCAAAGAACCAACGTTATGATAGGAGAGACTTTGTTGCTAGGAAGCATGATATGTCTCCATCGTATCTACTTTTCCAAACACTTTTCCCCTTGTTTTGGACTCTAACTTGCATGATTTGAATGGAACTAATCCGGACAGACGCTGTTTTCAGCAGAATTACCATGGTGTTATTTTTGTGCAGAAACAAAAGTTCTCGAAATGACCTGAAACTTCATGGAACAACTTTTCGGAAATAATAAAAAATCCTTGCAAAAGATGAACACCAGGGGGCCCACCACCTGTCCACGAGGGTAAGGGGCGCGCCTGCCCCCCTAGGGCGCGCCCCCTACCTCGTGGGCCCCCTGGAGCTCCTATGACCTCAACTCCAACTCTATATATTTGGTTTCGGGGAGAGAAAAATCAGAGAGAAGAAATCATCGCGTTTTACGATACGGAGCCGCCGCCAAGCCCTAAAACCTCCCAGGAGGGCTGATCTAGAGTCCGTTCGGGGCTCAGGAGAGTGGAATCCGTCGCCATCGTCATCATCAACCACCCTCCATCACCAATTTCATGATGCTCACCGCCGTGCGTGAGTAATTACATCGTAGGCTTGCTGGACGGTGATGGGTTGGATGAGATCTATCATCTAATCGAGTTAGTTTTGTTAAGGTTTGATCCATAGTATCCACTATGTTCTGAGATTGATGTTGCTATGACTTTGCTATGCTTAATGCTTGTCACTAGGGCCCGAGTGCCATGATTTCATATCTAAACCTATTATGTTTTCATCAATATATGAGATTTCTTGATCCTATCTTGCAAGTCTATGGTCACCTATTATGTGTTATGATCCGTTAACCCCGAAGTGACAATAATCGGGATACTTACCGGTGATGACCATAGTCTGAGGAGTTCATGTATTCACTATGTGCTAATGCTTTGTTCCGGTACTCTATTAAAAGGAGGCCTTAATATCCCTTAGTTTCCATTAGGACCCCGCTGCCACGGGAGGGTAGGAAAAAAGATGTCATGCAAGTTCTTTTCCATAAGCACGTATGACTATATACTCGGAATACATGCCTACATTACATTGATGAATTGGAGCTAGTTCTGTGTCACCCTATATTATGATTGTTACATGATGAACCGCATCCGGCATAATTCTCCATCACCGATCCATTGCCTACGAGCTTTCCATATATTGTTCTTCGCTTATTTACTTTTCCGTTGCTATTGCTATTATCACTACAAAATACCAAAAACATTACTTTTCTACCGTTACCTTTTGCTACCGCTACCACTACTATCATATTGCTTTGCTACTAAACACTTTGCTACAGATATTAAGTTTCCAGGTGTGGTTGAATTGACAACTCAGCTGCTAATACTTGAGAATATTCTTTGGCTCCCCTTGTGTTGAATCAATGAATTTGGGTTGAATACTCTACCCTCAAAGACTGTTGCGATCCCCTATAATTGTGGGTTATCAAGACTATTTTCTGGCGCCGTTGCTGCGGAGCATAGCTCTATTCTTTGAGTCACTTGGGATTTATATCTACTTATCATTATGAAGAACTTGAGAGATCCAAAAACCAAGATTTATCCCTCAACTACGAGGGGAGGTAAGGAACTGCTATCTAGCTCTGCACTTGATTCACCTTCTGTTTTGAGTAAGCTTGCGACACCTAAACCTACTTATGTTATTCGTTCTGAGATGTCACATGTTATTGATGATGCCACTTCTGCTATGCATGATACTTATGATGAAACTACTTCTATGCTTGATACTATTGTGCCACTTGGTGAATTTCTTGATGAACAACTTGCTAGGGTTAGAGAGAACGAAAATATTGAATCTAATAATATCGATGAAGTGATGATGAAGACTTGCCCGTTATTCCTAAGGGTATTTTTTGATAAAGAAGCTTCTTTAGCTATTTTAGCTTGCAAAGATAGATACGAACTCAAGAGGTTATTAGCCAAATGGAAGCAGCAATCTCTTAATGCTAGAATGAAACCTGACCCTGCTTTTGCTACTTCACCTATCTGTGTTACCGATAAGGATTATGAATTCTCTGTTGATCCTGATATACTTACTTTGGTTGAATCTGATCCTTTTCATGGCTATGAATCTGAAACTGTTGTGGCACATCTTACTAAATTAAATGATATAGCCACCATGTTCACTAATGATGAGAGAACTCGTTACTTTTATATCCTTAAAATATTTCCGTTCTCATTAAAGGGTGATGCTAAGATATGGTTTAATTCTCTTGATCCTAGTTGTGTGCGTAGTCCCCAGGATATGATTTATTACTTCTCCGCTAAATATTTCCCTGCTCATAAGAAACAAGCTGCTTTAAGGGATATATATATAATTTTGTGCAAATTGAAGAAGAGAGTCTCCCACAAGCTTGGGGGAGGCTTCTCCAATTACTTAATGCTTTGCCTGATCATCCTCTTAAGAAAAATGAAATACTTGATATCTTTTATAATGGACTAACCGATGCTTCCAGAGATTACCTGGATAGTTGTGCTGGTTCTGTTTTTAGGGAAAGAACGCCGAATGAAGCTGAAGTTCTATTGAACAATATGTTGACAAATGAAAATAATTGGACACTTCCTGAGCCAGTTCATGAGCCTATTCCTAAACCAACTCCGAAGAAGAGAGGTATTCTATTTCTCAGTCCTGAAGATATGCAAGAGGCAAAGAAATCTATAAAAGAAAAGGGTATTAAAGCTGAAGATGTTAAGAATTTACCTCTTGTTGAAGAAATACACGGTCTTAATTTACTGTCTGTTGAAGAAACATATGATCTTAATCCATTACCTATTGAAGAAACACATGGTCTTGATAACCCGACACAGGTAGTAAAGGTAAATTCTCTCTATAGATATGATAAAGCTGAAATCCCATTTACTAAGTTTCCTAGCCCATGCTTAGATGAGTTTGATAAATTTATGGCTAAGCAAGAAGATTTTAATGCTTATCTTGGTAGACAATTGAAATACAATTCCAATATGCTTGAACACTTGGGTGATTATATGGCTAATGTCAAAGGTGAACTTAAACTTATTAGTAAACATGCTTCTATGGTTACCACTCAATTAGAAAAAGTACTTAAAGCTCAAAATGTTTTGCTTAATCAATTGAATAGTAAGAATAATGATTATGATGTTAGAGTGGCTACTAGAACTGGTGGAATGACTCAGGAACCTTTGTATCCTGAAGGCCATCCTAACAGAATTGAGCAAGATTCTCAGAGAAATAATATAGATGCAACCAGTCCTTCTAAAAGGAAGAAAAAGAAAAATGATAGGACTATGCATGCTTCTAGTGAACCTATTGCTGAAACACCTGATAATCCAAATGATATTTCTATCTCTGATGCTGAAACACAATCTGGTAATGAACCTGAAACTAGTGATAATGTTAATGATAATGTTCATGATGATGCTCAACCTAGTAATGATAATGATATATAAATTGAACCTGCTGTTGATCTTGATAACCCACAATCAAAGAATCAACGTTATGATAAGAAAGACTTTGTTGCTAGGAAACACGGTAAGGAAAGAGAGCCTTGGGTTCAGAAACCCATGCTCTTTCCTCCCAGACCATCCAAGAAAAAGGATGATGAGGATTTTGAGCGCTTTGCTAAAATGATTAGACCTATCTTTTTGCGTATAAGATTAACTGATATGCTCAAAATGAATCCTTATGCTAAGTATATGAAAGAAATTGTTACTAATAGAAGAAAGATACCGGAAGCTGAAATTTCCACCATGCTTGCTAATTATACTTTTAAGGGTGGAATACCAAAGAAACTTGGAGATCCAGGAGTACCCACTATACCATGCTCCATTAAAAGAAATTATGTTAAAACTGCTTTATGTGATCTTGGAGCCGGTGTTAGTGTTATGCCTCTCTCTTTATATTGTAGACTAGATTTGAATAAGGTGACACCTACTGAAATATCTTTGCAAATGCCTGATAAATCAACTGCTATACCCGTCGGTATTTGTGAGGATGTGCATGTTGTAGTTGCAAACGTTACTATTTTAACGGACTTTCTTATTCTTGATATTCCCGAGGACGATAGTATGTCTATTATTCTTGGAAGACCCTTTTTGAATACTATAGGGGATGTTATTGATTGCACTAAAGGCAATGTCACTTTTCATGTTAATGGTAATGAGCATACGGTACACTTTCCGAGGAAACAACCTCAAGTTCACAGTATCAATTCTATTGGAAAAATTCCATCGATTATATTTGGAGGTTTTGAATTTCCTCTTCCTACTGTCAGGAAGAAATATGATATTTTCATTATTGGGGATGTGCATATCCCCGTTGAGGTAACATAGTGTTATTCGAAATTTCTCCGGTTCCATGTTATTCGGAATGAGTTCGTTAACAAGACTTGATCAACCTTGTTAGTGGATTCCTTTTGATGGTCATGAGATGGATGAAACTAGAAGGCACAACCTTCTGTATCCTCCTCTTACTTTCTGTTATTTATAATAAATAAAATAAAAATAAGTATTTTTCTGTCTGTTATCTAATTATCCGTGCAATATAAAAATACCCCGAAAATAAAAGTTCTCCAAATGCCCTGAAATTTAAATACGATTTTTTCTGAAATATTTGAGAATATTTGGCACTCAGAACACAGCAGGAGGAGCTGGCACCTGGCCACGAGGGTCAGGGGCGTGCCCTAACCCCCTGGGCGCACTCCCCTGCCTCGTGGCCCACGGTGGCCCTCCTCCACTTATCCTTTCACCCACACACTCCTTCTTCCTCCCACAAACACAAATATCCAGCTCAAACCCGAGTCCAAGCTCATTTTGCTGCCATTTTCGATCTCCTTGCTCAAAGCACCTCTCAGAAAACTGCTTGGGGAGATTGTTCCTTGGTATGTGACTCCTCCATTGGTCCAATTAGTTTTTGTTCTAGTGCTTTATTCATTGCAATTTTTTTCTACTTAGGTGACCCTGTTATTGAGCTTGCATGTCAAATTTATATGGTCAAAAGTAGTTTTGATGCATGATATAGGCTCTAGGCACTTGTAGGAGTAGTTGCTATCAATATTATTGAGTTTGGTTTACTTTTATTTTGAAGTTACTAAAAATTTCAGAAATATTTCAGAGGAAGAAATATGCTTAGGAAAATGTACCAAGGTGGTTCTTCAAGGAAGCAAGGACCCAGGCTTGCAATGCGTGATGCTGATGATGAGCCACCAAGAAACGCTCCAGTGCATCCTTGTGAATGGCCTTCGGAAAATTTTATGGATCGAGCATGAATTAAGGAAGAATTGAACGCATATTTGTGTAACACTGATCTTGTGAGCTTCGAGGAAGAAAAATGCAGCCAATATCACTATCTCACTAGTTCCTTTGTGAGGAGGTTTGAATTATCATCTTCACATAATTCTCCAACTGTCCTGTTTGATCTTTATGAAAATTCTTACATTATGGACTTAGAGAATTTTACCACAGCTTGCAAACTTCCACAATGGGGTAGTGTCAGGAAACCTCGCAAATCTGAATTTATAGATTTTCTTGCTAGTATAACTGTGGGGGAATCTAGAGATATAACACAAGCTACCATAGGGAGCATTCATTTTCCTGCTATACATTATTTTGTTCTCTTCATAGGTAGATGCATTAACGGTAAAGACGAAGCATGTCACATGTGTGTCCCCGACCTCAGTATTCTTAGGAGTGCTGTGTTAGGAGATAAATCTTATAATTTGGGAGCCATTGTTGCACGTAGGTTGCATTTGAATAGATTTAATGGAGATTTCTTTGATGGAATTTATGCAACCCGCTTAGCTGATTTTCTTGGTGTAACTATACGTAAAGATGATATTGAGTTGCCTCCTGCTTATTTGGATTGTGATGCTATGGTTCACCACCAGTTTGTCGAGAGGAATGAATCACCTCTCCAGTATCGCTTAATTTTTGACAGACGTCGTGTTGTCCATATTACTCTCCCTGCTCCTACCTTCTTTGATTATAAGGCAAAAGGAAGAAATGTTATCACCAGAGCGGAGGCAGATCAGTATGAGAGGAGGGCGGAGGCTGCTCGTCGCCACGCTGCAGCTCAGGAGGCGATAGCCGCTGCATCTCAGAACGACCCCAACTATTATTATGGATATCCGCTAGGCCAACTGTGGCCATAGACCAACTTAGGCCAAAATCCTAAGCTTGGGGGAGTACGTATTTCTCACTGACATTATATTCATGTTCACACACTCATTGCTAGATGTCGGTGCTCATACTTTTTCATTGTATCATCCATGCTAGTTTATTTCCTTTTTGTGTTTTCTTCTTGTGTGTTTAATAAACCTTAAGAAAAACAAAAAAATTATTAGCTTTTAATTAGTTTACATTCCATGCTTGTAGTAGTAGTTAAAAAGAAAACCCAAAAATATTTCTTGTTCTTCTTTTGCTTGTTGGGAGCTTTCCCGTGTAAATAGTTTTATTTCTTTTCTTTTCTTTGGGGGTCGATAGGAGAAGACCATGATTAAATTGTTGAAGTAGCTCTTATATGCATTATTGTTGATCTGACAAAAAGAGCCCATATTGCCTTGTCTTCTCCTGCTTATTGAATGCTTGCAGATTCCAGCTTAGTCCAATGCATGTGCACTATTATTATTATTCACATCATTCGGTCGTGCAAGTGAAAGGCAATTATGACGATATATGATGGACTGACTAAGATGAGAAAAGCTGGTATGAACTCGACCTCTCTTATTTTCGTAAATATGATTAGTTCATCGTTCCTGATTCAGCCTATTATGAATAATCATGTTTGCAATGACAACTAGAGATCATAGTTTCTTGTGCCATGCTTGATTAGCTTGGAGCTTATAATGGTTTACCTTGCATGCCAACATGCTATTAAAATGGTTGTGATGTGGTATGATAGGGTGGTATCCTCCTCTGAATGATTTAAGTGACTTGACTTGGTGCATGTTCACGCATGTAGTTGAAACAAAATCAACATAGCCTTCACGATATTTATGTTCTTGGTGGATTATATCCTACTCATGCTTGCATTCGGTGTTGATTAATTTTAATGCATGTTCATGACTGTTGTCGCTCTCTAGTTGGTTGCTTACCAGTCTTTTGCTAGCCTTCACCTGTACTAAGCGAGAATACTGCTTGTGCATCCAACTCCATAAACCCCAAAGGTATTCCATATGAGTCCACCATACCTACCTATATATGATATCTACCTGCCGTTCCAAGTAAATTTGTATGTGCCAAACTCTAAACCTTCAAATAAATATCATGTTTAGTATGCTCGAATAGCTCATGTATCAACTATGGTTGTCCGTATCTTCCATGTTAGGCAGGTTATTCTCAAGAGGAGTGGACTCCGCTCCTCACTCACGAGAAAAATGCCTGGTCACCGGGATGCCCAGTCCCATGCTTTATGAAAATCAAATCAAAATAATTGCAAACAAAACTCCCCCTAGGACTCTTGTTAGTTGGAGGCACTCATTGTTTCGAGCAAGCCATGGATTGATGCTTGTTGGTGGAGGGGGAGTATAAACTTTACCATTCTATTTGGGAACCGCCTATAATGTGTGTAGCATGGAAGATATTGCCATCTCTTGGTTGTTATGCTGATAATGAAAGTATACCGCTCAAAATATTATTCACCTCTATTTCAAAACCGAGCTCTGGCACCTCTACAAATCCCTGCTTCCCTCCGCGAAGGGCCTATCTATTTACTTTTATGCTAAGTCATCATCCTCTTATTAAAAAGCACCAGTTGGAGAGCACCGATGTCCTTTGCATTCATTACTGTTAGTTCACATTGAGTATGACTTGACTGGATCTCTTTTACCATGAATTACAATGTCTAGTCAGTCCTTGATCTTTAAAGGTGCTCTACATTTATGTTTTGCGGTCTCAGAAAGGGCTAGCGAGATACCATCTTGTTATATCATATTATGATTGTTTTGAGAAAGTGTTGTCATCCGAGATTTATTATTATTGCGCGCTAGTTGATTAGGCCATTGATATGAGTAAACATGAGACCTAAGCATTATTGTGAATGTGGTTAGTCATAATCTTTGTTGAAAACTTGAATGCTGGCTTTACATATTTACAACAACAAGAGCAAACCGAGTTTGTAAAAGTTTTTCTTTATCACTTTTAGTTTATCAACTGAATTGCTTGAGGACAAGCAAAGGTTTAAGCTTGGGGGAGTTGATACGTCCCCGTCGTATCTACTTTTCCAAACGCTTTTGCCCTTGTTTTGGACTCTAACTTGCATGATTTGAATGGAACTACCCCGGACTGACGCTATTTTCAGCAGAATTACCATGGTGTTATTTATGTGCAGAAACAAAAGTTCTCGGAATGACCTGAAACTTCACGGAACAACTTTTCGGAAATAATAAAAAATCCTAGCAAAAGATGAAGACCAGGGGGCCCACCACCTATCCACGAGGGTGGGGGGCGCGCCCCCTACCTCGTTGGCCCCCTGGAGCTCCTCCGACCTCAACTCCAACTCTATATATTTGGTTTCGGGGAGAAAAAAACTAGAGAGAAGAAATCATCGCGTTTTACGATACAGAGCCGCCGCCAAGCCCTAAAACCTCTTGGGAGGGCTAATCTGTCGTTCGTTCGGGGCTCCGGAGAGTGGAACCGTCGCCATCGTCATCATCAACCATCCTCCATCACCAATTTCATGATGCTCACCGTTGTGCGTGAGTAATTCTATCGTAGGCTTGCTGGACGGTGATGGGTTGGATGAGATCTATCATGTAATCGAGTTAGTTTTGTTAGGGTTTGACCCTAGTATCCACTATGTTCTGAGATTGATGTTGCTATGACTTTGCTATGCTTAATGCTTGTCACTAGGGCCCGAGTGCCATGATTTCAGATCTGAACCTATTATGTTTTCATCAATATATGAGAGTTCTTGATCCTATCTTGCAAGTCTATAGTCACCTATTATGTGTTATGATCCGTTAACCCTGAAGTGACAATACTCGGGATACTTACCAGTGATGACCATAGTTTGAGGAGTTCATGTATTCACTATGTGCTAATGCTTTGTTCCGGTACTCTATTAAAAGGAGGCCTTAATATCCCTTAGTTTCCATTAGGACCCCGCTGCCACGGGAGGGTAGGACAAAAGATGTCATGCAAGTTCTTTTCCATAAGCACGTATGACTATATTCAGAATACATGCCTACATTATATTGATGAATTGGAGCTAGTTCTGTGTCACCCTATGTTATGATTGTTACATGATGAACCGCATCCGACATAATTCTCCATCACCGATCCATTGCCTACGAGCTTTACATATATTGTTCTTCGCTTATTTACTTTTCCGTTGCTATTGCTATCATCACTACAAAATACGAAAACCATTACTTTTGCTACCGCTACCACTACTATCAGATTACTTTGCTACTAAACACTTTGCTGCAGATATTAAGTTTCCAGGTGTGTTTGAATTGACAACTCAGCTGCTAATACTTGAGAATATTCTTTGGCTCCCCTTGTGTCGAATCAATAAATTTGGGTTGAATACTCTACCCTGGAAAACTGTTGCGATCCCCTATACTTGTGGGTTATCAAAGCACGGTAATGAAAGAGAACCATGGGTTTAGAAACCCATGCATTTTCCTCCTAAACCATCCAAGAAAAAGGATGATGAGGATTTTGAGCGCTTTGCTGAAATGATTAGACCTATCTTTTTGCGTATGTGTTTGACTGATATGCTTAAAATGAATCCTTATGCCAAGTATATGAAAGATATTGTTACAAATAAAAGAAACATACCGGAAGATAAAATTTCCACCATGCTTGACAATTATACTTTTAAAGGTGGAACACCAAAGAAACTAGGAGATCCCGGAGTACCAACTATACCATGCTGCATTAAAATAAACTATGTTAAAACTGCTTTATGTGATCTTGGAGCTAGTGTTAGTGTTATGCCTCTCTCTCTTTATATCGCAGACTTGATTTGAATAAGTTGACACCTACTGAAATATCTTTGCAAATGGCCGATAAATCAACTGCAATACCTATCGGTATATGTGAGGATGTGCCTGTTGTGGTTGCAAATGTTACTATTTTAACAGACTTTGTTATTCTTGATATTCCCGAGGACGATAGTATGTTGATTATCCTTGGTAGACCTTTTTTGAATACTACAGGGGCTATTATTGATTGCAACAAAGGCAATGTCACTTTTCATGTTAATGGTAATGAGCATACGGTACACTTTTCGAGGAAACAACCTGAAGTCCACAATATCAATTCTATTGGAAAAATTTCAACGATTACTATTGGAGGTTTTGAATTCCCTCTTCCTACTATCAAGAACAAATATGATATTAATATTGTTGGGGACATGCATATCCCCGTTGAGGTAACCTAGTGTTATTTGAAAATTCTCCGGTTTCATGTTATTCGGAAAGAGTTTGTTAACAAGACTTGATCAACCTTGTTAGTGGATTCCTTTTGATGAGCACGAGATGGATGAAGTTAGAAAGCACAACTCTCTGTACCCTCTTTTTTACTTTCTATTATTTAGATTAAATAAAGAAAAATAGTATTTTCTGTCTATTTTCTGAATTATCCTTGCAATAAAAATACCCCGGAAATAAAAGTTTCCAATGTCCTGAAAATGAAATATTATTTTTTGTAATATATTTATGAATTTCTGGCATTGAGAACACACCAGGGGGGGCCCATAATTTGGCCACAAGGGCACAGGGCACGCCCACCCCCTAGGGCGTGCCCCTGCCTCATGGGCCCCACATGGACCCCCTGCACTTATTCCAGCACCCACTCACTTCGTCTTCCTCCAGAAAAAAAATCCTCCCATATGTCGGATTTCAGATTCCGGCAAAACCCTTAAGGTTCGAACACTGGGGTGCGCACAAAGATCTCTCCCTCACCGATCACGCCCTCAAGCACTTCACAATCTCAAAGGCTAGCTCAATGAACTCGCAACACAAGGGACACAAGATCTATACTGGTTCGGGCCACCGTTGTGGTGTAACACCCTACTCGAGTGTGGTGTGGTGGATTGCCTTTTGGGCTGATGATGAACAGTACAAGGGGAAGAACAACCTCCTGAGGTGAGGTGCTCTTGTGCTTGGTTGGTGTGTGGCTAAGGATGGAATGGCTCAGATCTAAGATGAGGTCGATCCACCCCTCTTCAGCCGTCCCCCTATGGTGGTGGCTAATCCTATTTATAGATTCCCTGGTCCTCTCCCCAAATATTGAGCGGGAAGGGAGCCAACATCGGCCAATTTGAAAGGGGACAGCTAGTACAAGTTAACCTGACAAAAGCAGTCTTCACCTACCAAAGGCTCTGGTGGTGATGCCGCCTTGGGCTCCATGGTGACCTCCGCCCTGCTGTCCTGCTGGTCTTGGTCTCGGTGCACCGATATGGAAACCTTTGCTTGATGCCTCGGTACTCTTCGCATGCGCTTGCCTCCTTAACACCAAAGAGGAAACAAGGACACTGTGAGCGCTGGCGCCCGCCTGGCACCCGCCTGGTCTCGATCGTCATGGCTCACGTCATTGGAACCTCGCGAGGTTTGCCTGGCCTTGATCTCTCCACCCCTCGCGAGCCAGTGTGGTGAGGCCGCTCCTAAGGAGGTCTTGTGTCGCCCGCTCGCGAGGGTCTTGAATGCTTGTTGGTGAAGTTAGGACGTACATGCCCACTTGCAGCGCCATGCCGTGAGCTGCAGGCAGGCAAGTTTGGGGACCCCCGTTCCCAGAACGCCGACAGTAGCCCCCGGTCCCAAGGCGCGCTTGGGCTTGGCGTCGAGGCGAAGCCAAGGGGCAAGGGCGAAGCGCCGCGGGCCCCAATAGCCTGCGGCCTTGGTCGACGCATGGCGATTGATTGGACGTGGGCGTCTCCGCTTCCCCATGCAGCCTCGGCAACCGCCCGACTTGGCGAGTCCCTACTGCATGCAAGGAAAAACCATCATTATTACCTTAGATTGTGGAGGCCGGCGGTTGGCCTCCCTTTGGCTATAAATGGGAGGTGGGGGCGGAGCCCCATCACCTCCTTCCTTGCTCCACTCCTTGATGGTGCAGTCATGGCGCCAATTTGGAGGTTCTCGGCCGCGGAGAAGGGCAAGGCTCCCCTCAACGAGCCCGAGCTGTTCCGCCGAAGAAGACGAGGTCTCATCCCCGCGAGATGGTTGTGAGGCCGGTGGTGTCACGGCCGTGGTACGAGAGGCCGCCTCCTGGGTACCCATTGCCCTTGTATGCTCACGTCGATGATGCTGGAAGGAGGAGCGGTGAGCGCCGCCGCCCGCGCCAGGGCCGAGGCCGCCGTGCCGCGGAGGCGCATGCTGTCACCCCAGGGGTCCATGCCGCGGACCCCTCGTGCGAGTTCATGCTGTGGGCGGTGATGCCTCGAGCACTTGGATTCGCTTACCTTCCTTCTACTCTGCAGAGATGCCGCCAAGGGGACCCCTCGAGCTTTGGCTGCAGCATGCCGACTGCGACGCCCCGGCGACTGGAGTGGAAATTGAAGTCGTCGCCTCCGGGAGGATCTTCATGACCCGAGGCTGGGGCGAGATGGCCCGAGTCTGCCGTGCGGAGGGCGCCCCCACGATCCACTTCGAGTACGACGGCGCCTCCGTGCTGCTCTTCAAGGTCTTCGACGAGGAAGGTCGCCGCTTGGAGTGCTGCCCTGAAGGAGGTCGCCAGGACGACGCAGCGGCGGGCGCTGGTCCTTCTGCAGGCCTCGCTTGCAGCTCCTCCAGTGACAGCAGCGACTCCTGGTGGTCCAGCGACTCTCCCGAGCTCGTGGAGTCTCCGGAGACGAGTGACGACAGCTACGTGCCCCCGAGCTCCCGTCGCGCCCGGAGCAAGGCTGCAGCGTCTGACCACCGCCGTTGATGATCTGGATGGGGTTGGCGCCGACCTCTCGTGGCTCACTGTTGATGATGGCGTCGGCGTCGTCCGGCGCGTGTAGATAGAGCTCCTAGGGATTCCTTTCCTTTTGTTCCTTGCGAGGAATCGAAATGGACCCCACTGGGGCGTGTAAGGCATCTATAATGTCCTTTGTTGATATCATCCTTATTATGAAGATGTGCGTGTGCGTGCTCCGTTCCGGCTTGGTTTCCCCTTTCCAACCTCGCGAGGGCGTGGTGCTCTACGCCGACAGGTCTCGGTCCCCAGGCAGGCTTTAGCCGTCGTTGGGATGCCAGGTCGCGATGCCGTGGTCAAGGCCAGGAGATGAGCGGCCCGAGGTCCAGTAAGAGCCCCTGAGACGCGATGCTCAGGAGGTCCCCTTTGGCGCGCAAGCGACCACCGAGAGGTAAGAGAGGGAGACTACGTCGCCGCAGCGGGGCAACACAAATGAGAACTCTACGCTGTAGCAGTGGGTTGACCCGAGCGTGAAACTTATCTTGGAAATCCAGGGTTGGTCCTTTGCGAGACGCCAGGCTTGGGCATCGGCCGCTGCTGAGTAGCTTGGTTAGGCCCGTGCAGGCCTCCCCCTCTTCTCCATGTTCTTCCTGGTGCTCTACGTTCTCAGGTCCCGGCCCTCGAGCGAGCTCAGCCGCCGCTGGTATGCCAGCTCTGGTCAAGGCCAGGGGGTGAGGGCTGGAGAGCCAGTAAGAGCTCATGAGTCGCGATGCTCAAGTGTCCCCCTTTTAACACGCAAGCGAATCGCATGGGAAAAGAGAGAGAGAGAGAGTCCATGGTACTGCCTGCTGTAGCCTTCAGGAAGTTCCAGCAAGTTAGTGCGAGGAAAGGCACCAATCGCCATGGTGACTGCCGATCCGCCTCTGGTACGTGGGAGGGGACTCCCTACTGTGGAGAGCCCCGGGGCGTGTACAGCCCTGCCCTGACACGTGGCTTGCACGGAGGGGCTAGACGAGGTGTGTCTGGGCACTCGTGATCCAGCGCAGGACCCACAAGGCCCTACCTCAAGGCGGGTTGTGCCTGGTCTTGATTCTTGTTCGCTGTGTTGGTCCTGCGAGGTGGTCAGACAACCTGCACCGAACGAATCTCCTGAGGTTATCGCGTGTGAAATCCAAGCACCAATGGCCCCGGGAGGTGACGTGAACAAGGTCGGGCCGCCAGACAGAGCTTAGCCGTTGGATTTATCGACGCTGCAGGGACGAACCCAAGCACAAACGCTGTCCCTAACCCTCTCACGCGAAGGGTCCTAAAGAAAGACGACCAGCGCGCGGCTCCCGCGGTGGGCGATAATCAAGCAAGTGATAAGCATAGATAGATTAAGCATGGAAGGCAAACTAGCTCAGGTAAATGCATGAAGGATACGCGCCACTGGGTCCGGCCCGAGCAGCTTGGGGATGATGCAGCCCGAGGGGCGGCCCCAGCAAGGTAAGCTAAAGACATAAAAAAGAAGGGATACATGCCACAGGGACGAACCCACGTGACATGGGAATAATGCAGCCCCCTGGTCACTCCCAGCTAAATAACCTTGGAAAATGTCACCTGGTTCCATTCATGAAGGGGCGTTGAGGCAGCTGAAGGTACGCGACGAAAGGGTTGCTCCTCATGAACCACCGGGGCCCTGAGCCTCGGGAGGCCCTGTGGGTCCAGGCGGTTCCTTGAGGACCGTCGCCATCTCCGTCCGTACCGAGTGGTGCCTGGCCTCCTGAACCGCCATGATGCTCCACAGGTTGCGCTGGAAGGCAGCAGCCATGCTCGGCAGGCTGAACGGCATGCAGACGTAGTTGTGAGGTGGACCTTCGCAGCGCCCAACACGCGAAGGCCAGAAGCACTCTTGAGATGTGGCTCGGTTGAGCCCTGGTATGTCGATGCAGACGCCCAGCTCACCTCCCTCGCCTGGGTGGGGAGAAACGCCAGGTGGGCGGCGGTCGCCGCGTATTGCTCTTGCCTCCTGAAGTTGCTGAGATACCTCAGTGATGAACTCCTGAGCGCCGAGCGCTCCTTGCCCAGTGTCCTCCTGAGGGAGACGTGCCGTGAAACACGCCTCCAGGTGGTGCCCGAGCGCCTCCCTCGTGACGTTGTCAAGGTCTGAGGCCCTCCAGAAGGGATCCCCCGAGCCCTGCCCGAGGAAGGTGCCGGGTGCGCCTTCCCATGCGACAGAGGGAGGCGCCCCAGGTGCGGGCGCTAATCCTGACGAGGTACCACTTGCGGCGCCGCCCTCCTGAGGTCCGACACGGAGTAGCTGCTTCTTCTTCTTGGGGATGACGTCAGGAGGGTACCGAGCTGCATTATTGCCAGGGTCTTCGATTGACGCTGCTTGGAAGGCGCGCTCGAGGGAGCACACCTCATCTCTTTCTTCGCAGGGGATTGTGATGATCCCGCCGCTTCCTGGCATCTTGAGGACGTTATAGTCATGGTGCGTCACTACCATGAACTTGGCTAGGGGTGGATACCCGAGGATGGCATTGTACGGCAGACGAATGTGGGCGACGTCGAAGTTGATGAGATCAGTGTGGTAGTTGTTGCGTTCTCCAAAGGTGACTGGGAGGCGGACCAGACCTATCGGCATGGTGGAGCCTTCGGTCAGTCCCGAGAAAGGTTTGGTAGGCTGAAGCTGATCGTATGGCACTTGAAGGTTGTTGATTGTCTCGACGGATAGGACGTTGAGCCCTGCGCCGTCGTCGATGAGGGTCTTGGTGACTTGCACGTTGCTGATGACGGGTGAACAAAGCATTGGGAGAGCCCAGCGGTGGCTGCGCACTTGAGCTGATCTGCCGAGCTGAAGGTAATGGCACACTTGGACCACTTGAGCGAGCGTGTAGCCTCGAGCTTGGGAAGGACTGCGTTCACCTCGCGAGCAAACTACTTGAAGATACGCTGTGAGGCTGGGGCTTGAGCTCCGCCCAAGATGCAAGCGATAGCACGCGGCTCCTGGAAGCCCCCAGCCCCCTCATCTTGGTGGTGGTCATCCTTCCTTCTTGGTGGCGGCAGTGGAGGAAGCCCAACATTGCCCTGAGGATGGTCCTCGCGAGGCTGATCCCTCCAGGCACCTTCGCGAGGCTGATCCTGCCAGCGGTCCTCACGAGGCCAGTCGCGCCACTCCTGGCGTGGGCCCCGGTCGTCCCAGCGTCCTTCGTCGCATCCTCCTCCTCAATCGTAGCCTCGGTCCCGCTCGGGGCTCGACCGAAGCGTTCGTCGCGCATGGCTCTGAGCTCTTGGCAATCGTTGGTGTTGTGGTTGTGTACGTTCTGGAAGGCGCAGAACGGTCGGCTACCCTTGGATGACTCAGGCTGGTCCCTGTCGCGCTTTGTGTCCGGCTCTGCCGCGAGCACGGTGACTCCCTTGCGCTTCACGTCCTTGGCCTTGGATTTCTTCTCCTCCAGGTCAGCAGCTGGGAGATCGAGGAGAGAAAGGCGTCCTTCCTCAGACCTTGCACACTTGGTCGCCAGGTTGAACAGCTCCAGGGATGTGCACAGTTCCTCATGGATGGCAAGCTCCTCCTTCATCTTGATGTCGCGGACGCCATCGGAGAACGCAGAGATGATGGCCTCGTCCATCACCTTGGGGATCTTGAGACGAACGTTGTTGAAGCGCTGGATGTACTTCTGGAGGGTCTCCCCTGGTTGTTGCTTGATGCGGCGCAGGTCACCCACAGCCGGGGTCGGTCGCGAGTGCCCTGGAAGTTGGCGACAAAACGGTCGCGCATCTCGTCCCAGGAAGAGATGGAGGTAGGAGGCAGGTTCAGGAGCCAGGAGCGGGCGCCATCCTTGAGAGCCATGGGAACTAGTTTGCCATGACTTCCTCATCGCCACTGGTGGCCTCGATGCTCAGCTCATAGAGCTACAAGAACTCTGCGGGGTCGGGGGTGTCACCGTAGCATGGAGGCAGGTCTGGCTTGAACTTGCCTGGCCAGGCGACGCTATGCAGCTCGGGGGTGAAGGCGCGGCAGCCGACCATGGTCACCGGGGCTCTCCTTGGAGGTGGAGCCTGGTCGTGGTGCCCCTACGCCGCCGCGGCACGCGGCGCATGGCCCTGTCGTAGCAAGCAATCCTGGCATAGCGGAGCTGGGAGTGGTGGAGCACTTCCTTGGGGACAGGGAATCTCTTGGCAACTTCTTTCCTCGTGCGCCGGCACGCGGTGCGGTGGTCGCGCCGCTAGACCATGCATCTTGGAGCGATGATGCCATCCTGGCGCGGCGGAGGCTGAGGTGCTCCCTGAGCCGCACGCCTCGGCGCAAGGGTGCCATCTTGGTGTGGAGGAGGCAGAGGCGCCTTGTGAGCCACGTCACCTGCAGCTGGCCAAGGGCGAGGCAGCGAGAGGGACGGTGCAGGAGAGCCTCCCGCGGTGCTGACGAGCTCGACGATGCGGTCCAACCAGTCCTTGTAGAGGTCATTGACCGGGTGGTAGCGTAGGAGCTCGCGTGCCATGAGCAGCGCGGCCTGCATGTCCGTGGGGGCGCGGCGAGCATGAGATGACGAGCCGTCCGAAGTCAACAACGAGGTGGCAGTGTGGTCGTCCCGGCGCATGGAGGGATGCAGTGAAGAGGCTTGCTTCTCATTCACCGCCAGACCGGTGACAGCATTGGCGGCGGGTGATGGAGAACGACGGGGAGGCCCACCGACGGGAGCCGTCTGAGCAACACGGGCGGCAAGGGCGGCCCGGCGCTTAGCGCGAGCTCGGCGAGCGTCGGCCATGATCTTGGTGGAGTAACGAAGCATGGGTCGACGAAGAAGAAGTACGTATTCCTCACCGACATTACATTCATGTTCACACACTCATTCTATTTGTCGGTGCTCATACTTTTTCATTGTACTATCCATGCTAGTTTATTTTCATTTCTAAGCCTTCTTCTTGTGTGTTTGAAAAACCTTAAGAAAAACCAAAAAAATTAGTTGTAGCTTTTAGCTAGTTTACTTTCCATGCCTGTAGTCATAGTAATTAAAAGCAAACCCAAAAAGATTTCTCGTTCTTCTTTTGCTTGTTGGGAACTTTCCCGTGTAAATACTTTTATTTATTTTCTTATTCTTTGGGGGTCGAGAGGAGAAGACCATGATGAAAATGTTGAGTGGTTCTCATATGCATTATTGTTGATTTAACCAAGAGCCCATATTACCTTGTCTTCTCCCTTGTATAAAATGCCTGCAGATTCCAGCTTAGTCCAATGCACGTGCACTATTATTATTATCCACACCGTTTGGTCGTGCAAGTGAAAGGCAATAATGACGATATATGATGGACTGAGTGAGATGAGAGAAGCTGGTATGAACTCGACCTATCTTGTTTTTGTAAATATGATTAGTTCATCATTCCTGATTTAGCCTATTATGAATGAAACATGTTTGCAATGACAATTAGAGATTATAGTTTCCCATGCCATGCTTAATTAGCTAGGAGTTTATAACAGTTTACCTTACGTGCCAACATGCTATTAAAATGGTTGTGATGTGGTATGATAGGGTGGTATCCTCCTTTGAACGATTCGAGTGGCTTGACTTGGCACATGTTCACGCATGTAGTTGAAACAAAATCAACATAGCCTCCACGATATTTATGTTCACGGTGATTTATATCCTACTCATGCTTGCACTCATTGTTGATTAATCTTAATGCATGTTCATGACTATTGTCGCTCTCTAGTTGGCCGCTTCGCAATCTCTTTCTAGCCTTCACTTGTACTAAGCGGGAATACTACTTGTGCATCCACTTCCATAAACTCCAAAGTTATTCCATATGAGTCCACCATACCTTCATATATGCGGTATTTACCTGTCGTTCCAAGTAAATTTGTATATGCCAAACTCTAAACCTTCAAATGAAATTCTGTTTTGTATGCTTGAATAGCTCATGTATCAACTAAGGCTATCTATATCTTCCATGCTAGGTGGGTTATTATCACGATGAGTGGACTCCACTCATCATTCAAGAAAAAATGGCCGGTAACCGGGATGCCCAGTCCCATGCTCAAATCAAATCAAAATAATTGCAAACAAAACTCCCCCAAGATTGTTGTTAGTTGGACGACACCCGTTGTTTCGGACAAGCCATGGATTGATGTTTGTTGATGGTGGGGGAGTATAAACTTTACCCTTCTGTTTGGGAACCGCCTATAATGTGTGTAGCATGGAAGATATTGAGATCTCTTGGTTGTTATGTTGACAATGAAAGTATGCCACTAAAAATATTATTTATCTCTATTTCAAAACTCGAGCTCTACCACCTCTGCAAATCCCTGCTTCCCTCAGCGAAGGGCCTATCTATTTACTTTTATGTTGAGTCATCATACTCTTATTAAAAAGCACCAGTTGGATAACACCACTGTCATTCGCATGCATTGCTATTAATTTACATTGAGTATGAATGTGACTGGATCTCTTTTACCATGAATTACAATGTCTAGTCAGTCCTTGATCTTTAGGGGTGCTCTTCGTTTATGTTTTGCGGTCACAGAAAGGGCTAGCGAGATACCATCTTGTTATATCATGTTATGATTGTTTTGAGAAAGTGTTGTCATCCAAGATTTATTATTATTGCTCTCTAGTTGATTATGCCATTGATATGAGTAAACAAGAGACCTAAATGTTATTGTGAATATGGTTAGTTCATAATATTTGTTGAAAACTTGAATGCTGGCTTTACATATTTGCAATGACAAGATCAAACAAAGCTTGTAAAAGTTTTTCTTTATCACTTTCAGTTTATCAACTGAATGCTTGAGGACAAGCAAAGG